>NC_064810.1:125719028-125885248 GCF_023721935.1 Panthera uncia | reverse complement strand
AAAGAAAGAAAGAAAGAAAGAAAGAAAGAAAGAAAGAAAGAAAGAAAAGGAAATGCTGAAACTCTAAGATATGCTGTTAGTGGAGAAAAGCAGGATATGGGACAGTATGTAAATAGGTGGACTCTATCTGTGATGTTAAAAGTCACCATAATAAAGGACGCTATGTTAGCTCTGGAAAGAAACAAAGACACTGGCAGGATGGGGTGGGGGGCAGGAGTGGGATAGGGACTTAGTTTTTATTGTGTTTTATTACACATTTTGAATTTTGTAACAGGCTTATGTATTAATCAAAATAAGGAATTAATTTAAAAAATTGTTTTTAATTCCAAGGCTCTAAGGAGCCAGATTGTTTCACAAGCAAGTCCCCAGGCATGGTGGCTCATAGGCCTTCCTCACCATCAGGTACCACCTAAGTGCTGTGGCCCCAGGCACACCACAGGCTCCAGCCTGTACACAGAACACCCAGGCAGAAAGACACATGGGAGCCTCTAGAGGCTGGGGGCCTGGAAAGCCAGGTTGTGTCTGAGCCACTCCCAGAGCTGCAGCCCAAGTGGGTTCAAGTCCAGATGTGCACTCAGCCCTCACAGCTCTGTTGGAGAGTCAAGGTCCCTAGAGAGGCAGTCCCCTTGACCAGTCCTTGGTCTGGTGCTCACCCTCGGCTACATCAGGGTGATAATGGGAAGAGCCTGGCACAGCCCACAGCGGGGAAGCTTAATTCACTTTACTGGGTGCTGCTAGGTGCCAGGCCACCACAACTGGCTGAACATTTCCTACAGGGATGATGGAACACGGTGCACTTGAAACTACAGGGTAAAAAAATGGTATGGTGAATGGTCAGATCAAAGGAAGCATCTGAGTAACTGCCATAGGAGATGGCATGCATTTCCTATTAACAGAAAGGAATCCTGGGTCTTGAAGAAGTGTGAAGCTATTCTGGACAAGTTACACTTTCAGAGGCAATTAACGGGATTTGGTTGCATGAGTCATGTTATACACCCGTTAGGGCTAAAGCCTCAGAATGTCTGTAGTGCCACACCCTGAGGCTGTTCCTTGGCCCTTCGCAAGGACCAGAGAGCTCCCTGGGAAGCTTAGCAGTCCTAGAATGTCCGAGGTGGGCTGGCAGATACCAGCACATTCCTGGACTTTCTGGCTGAGTGGCCTACTTCTTGGTAATCTTGGGGCACCCTGAAATCTATGGAAGGACATTTTTCTTTCATGAAAATGTTGAAATAATTGGAGCTGAGTGACACAAATCTGGCATGAAAATTCCTGCCGTGAGTCCTGAAGCTCGGGCTGCCAAATACCAGTGTTCTTACTCGCTTGGGTCAGTATTCAACAATGACTTATTCCAGTGAATAGACAAGACTAAATATAGCTTCATAGGATTTCTTTTCATTACATTAAAATTCATACTTCAGAAAAGCTAATAGGCTAACTACACACCTCACTACTGTTATCAATAAGATATTAACTTCAACCATTCTGAGATAGGCAAGGGGGTTTTCAGCTACGGTTGATACCAAAAGGTCAAAGGCCTTACAAAAAACTATTCCCAGCCACAGACTAAGAGAAAGGAGCTGGGTACCCCTGATTTCCCCTGGTGGTTCAGCCTTTCGAGATGAGGTCCCCATTTTAACCTCAAAACAGGTCTGGTTCCTTCTGTGAGTAGCTGGTTTTGTTCTGCCATGGGACTGAGAACAGAGGGGTGGAGCTGTCTCTCACCTCTGGCGGAGGCCCCAGGGCCCCTCAATCCAGGCCTGTCTCCTCAAGAGGGTGACCAACTGTTCCAGTTTGCCCAAGACTGACGGAGTTCCCAGAGCATGGGACGGTCAAAGCTAAAACCAGAAAAGTCCAGGGCAAACTGGGACAAGTTGCTCAACTGACTCCCTGCCCATTCAGTCCTTTCACAGCTGCCCCCTCAAGGCAGATCCACAAGGAGAGGGAGGGGGAGTGTGGTCTTGGCAAGGACAGTTCAACTAATAATAATTTCTCCCACATGGTCATCCACCTACCCCAGGCACTGTGCCAAGGGCTTTTCATGCACTATCTCATCCCACGCTTTCCATAAATGTTTTCCCCACGAGTCCCAGACAGGTTAAGTGACTTGTGCAGGGTCACCCAGTCAATAGATGGAGAGGCAGGAATGGGGACATATGCCTCCTGTCAAAGGTACACTGAATACAACATGAATATAAACCAAGCAATCATTCTTCAGTTTACCATCTAGTCATTTAAAACTTTTCCTTAAGAAACCTTAAAATGTTTTGAAACACTGTACTCTCTCAAAATTTAACTCTATCTTATCATAAGTCTAAATTGCTCTAAATAATGCTGTAAATAATGTCTGATATACTGTAAGTTTTAAACAAAAATGCCACATCCTTCTTTAAAGTGTATGCAATGATGGGAATGCAAAATAGCACAAACCTTGTGGAGGGGAACTTAGTAATAACTAGTAAAATTATATAACTGTTTCCTCTTTACTCAGCAACCCTACTTCTAGAAATCTATCCCAAAGACACACTAGCAAAAATAAAATGACATTATTGTAGGACTATTCACTGAAGTACTGTTTATAACAGTAAAAGACTGGAGGGGCACCTGGCTTGTTCAGTTTGTAGAGCATGTGACTCTAAATCTCAGGGTTGTGAGTTCAAGCCTATACTGAGTGTATAAATTACTTTAAAAAATATGTATGTATTTATGTATGCATGTGTGCATGTATGTGTATATATACATACATATATATACACACACATATATACATATCCGTATATGTATATGTACATATACATATATATTATAGATATATATATTATATTATATATATATATATATAATACACATACACACACACACACACACACACACACACACACATATAACACCGAAAGACTGGAAATCCACATTTCTAGCTATCAGGGACTAGTTTAACAAGCCACACCATGTCAACACAATGGAGTTCTATGCAGGTATTAAAAAGGAAGAAGGAGAATTTCTGAATTTTTGGTAAAATCCATAGGGCATATATTGTTATATGAAAAAGCCAAGGTGTAGAATCATATGTATAATATACTACTTTTATGTGGACTTGGGGAATATAAATAAATAAAAACAAATAAATAAATTCATATTTGTCTACATTTCAAGACAAAGGCAACAACAGTTGGAGAGGAAATGAGCTTCCCACATGAGGACTGTAAAGAAGTTAGGGAAAGACAATGAAAGCTGAACTTCTCTGAATTTACCTTACTTTATAGTTTTTTTTTTTTTTTAACGTTTATTTATTTTTGAGACAGAGAGAGACAGAGCATGAACAGGGGAGGAGCAGAGAGAGAGGGAGACACAGAATCTGAAACAGTGTCCAGGCTCTGAGCTGTCAGCACAGAGCCCAACACGGGGCTCGAACTCACGGACCGTGAGATCATGACCTGAGCTGAAGTCGGACGATTAACCGACCAAGCCACCCAGGTGCCCCCCTTACTTTATAGTTTTGACTTTGGAATCATATAGATGCTTTAACTAAATAATTAAGTAAAATTAAAAATTCTTCAAAAATGAAAATATGAAGAATAATTGAAGAAAATTAGAACAAAAGAAGATATACATAAAAACTTAGAACAAAATAAATCAAATGAACCTAACTGGATATCAAATTGGTGGCTTACCAGAATTATTTTTCTTTATTTTTTTTTAGATTTATTTTTTTTATTTTTAGAGAGAGAGAGTGAGCGTGCAAATGGGGGAGAGGGACAGAGGGATGGAGGGGGAGACAGAGAGGGAGAGAGAGGGGGAAGGAAGGGGGGTTAGAGAAAGAGAGAGAGAGAGAGAGAGAGAGAGGGAGAATATCCCAAGTAGGATCCACACTTAGCATGGATGCTGACATGGGGCTCAATCCCACAACCCTGGGGTTATGACTTGAGTCAAAATCAAGAGTTGGATACTCAACAGGCAGAGCCACCCAGATGCCCGCCCCCCCAGAATTATTAAAGTGACCTTAAAATACAGTATTTTGGCTGAACATTCCAAATAAGGCATATGCTAAATAAACTACAAAGACATCTTAAATTGATTAGTTTCAGTAATCATTTGTGGTCATAATATTAGTAAAGTTATTTTGAAACTATTATATACAATATCATATCAGTAATTATGTGTTAATAGGAATCAAAATTTTTGGTGTAAGAGAAATGAGATACAAATACAGAATTTTAAATTTAAATCAAATTCTGTAACCTTAAAGTTTAATCTTAAATAATAATATTGACTCATAATTTATTTTTATATATTAAAACAAACATCTATTTGCTAGCTCTGTTCTCTGCAAAGACCTAGAAGCAGTGATCCATTCAGTAGCAATGAGCATGTCTAGCACTCAGATTATGGTCTCTAAATATGATCTCCCAATAAAGAGCTTCTTGGAGAAATGTCTGAAGGTCTGAAGTAGGAAACTTATAAGGTGAGCCTGCACTGCTTTGTCAAACTAGAAAGCAAGGATGCTACCCAAGAGAACTAGGGTCATGCCAAAAGATCACAGGAGTCAGGTACCACTGGCCAGAGATGGGACAATTTAAGCATCAAAAAGAATAATGACTGCAATGCAATGAAATAATCAAATATATTAAAAATAACTGAGGGGCTCCTGGGTGGCTCAGCTCCTAAGCATCTGACTTCAGCTCAGGTCGTGATCTCACAATTTGTGAGTTTGAGCCCCGTGTGGGGATCTGTGCTGACAGCTCAGAGCCTGGAGCCTGCTTCAGATTCTGTGTCTCCTTCTCTCTCTCTCTGTCCCTCCTACCCCCTCTCAAAAATAAACATTAAACAAATTAAAAAGACATAACTAAGTCTGTACATAATAATACAAAAACAAAAACACTGTCAGACACAGGCCATGGGCCCTGAACATCCCTGCATGTTCTTGCTGGATAGGCAAAGAACACAAGTCCCTGATCATTCCATATCCAGGCCATTTTTCAGGGTTATATCAGCAGCAAGTAACCTCAGGAGGAAGAGTAATCGTCCCTGCAGGACAAAGGTGACTCCTTACTGTGATGCAACCCCAACTGCATGTACAGCATCCACACGGGTCACTCCATATCGTCCCATAGGACTTCGGAAAAGGGAACTACAGTAAACATGAAGTTCATGTTGCTTGCTGTGCCATGAGTAATAAAGTCCTTTGTCTCTGCTCCAGAGGTTACAGTCTTCAGCTGATATCCATGAGACTGTGGTGAGCTAACTTGGTGAGTTTTCATGAGATAAGATCCTAGACACCTATCTCACTGGTCACCTTTGGCAGTTATTAGGACACCAGCTCATTATTTTGAAAATGGGTGGAAAGCAAGTGTAATTCCTGCATAAGCCATATTCCAGGGTAAATAGTTGTTCTAGGGAAGTTCTTTATCAGAGAGTTTTAGCTGATAAATTCAGAAGAGGTGGCTAGAATTTGAAAAACGCCATTTGCATGTCCTAATGTAATAATGAATTTAAGCACTGTAATGTTCATCGATGGCTGCCTTTTATTTATTTTTTAATTTTTAGAAAAGTTTCATTTATTTATTTTGAGAGAGCACATGTGGGGGAGGGGCAGAGAGAGAGGGAGAGAGAAAATCCCAAGCAGGATCCACACTGTCAGCATAGAGAACCCGATGCAAAGCTCAATCTCATGAACCGAACCAAACCATGAGATCATGACCTGAGCTGAAATCGAGTCGGATGCCAACTGACTGAGACACCCAGGGGATCCTAATGGCTGCCTTTTAAAACCACTAGCTAGAATGTTGATAGAAAAGTCTACAGTGCATTGCTCTATAATGAATATCTCACAAAAACAGATAACAGACATCATGTGACTCCTGCTGTGATAAAGTAAGAAATTATACCATTTATGAAATGTTCTTATAGAAAATTGCCCATGAATCTGATTAAATCTTTGGACCTGGGGCACCTGGGTGGCTCAATTAGTGAAGCACAGAGCCTGCTTGGAATTCTCTCTCTGCCCCTTCGCTGCTCTCTCTCTCTCCCTCTCAAAATAAATAAATAAACTTTTAAAAAATTGTATATAAAAAAATCTCCAGACCTAAATACCATTCACAAGAAATACAGGGAACAAAGAAACATGTTAATGATACCAAGAGAGTACAAACAACAAAGTTTAGAATATGGGAAACTCTATAGAAAAGATTCCTTGGTTTCTCCAATAAATAAATGACTAGAAAAATAAAAAGAGAGATAGAACTGCTAGATATTGCAGGACTTTAGAGAAATCTCAACAAAATGCAATCAATGTGTGAATTTTGGGTGCTGATTTAAACAAACCATCTGTAAAAAGCCATTCAGGAGACAACTGGGGAATTAAAGAAGACGGGATATTTGAGGATATTATGTAATCGTTGTTAACTTCTAGGTGTTAGGAGTCCTTCTTAGATACTGAAGTATTCACAAATGAAATAATATGAGTCTGGAATTTACTTTAAAATAATCCAGTGGCCAGAGGCAGGGGAAAGAGGAGTAGGGGTTGGAGATGAAACAAGATTCCTCCTATGTTCATTATTAAAGCAGGTTACAGGTACATGAATTTGTTTTATTATTTTCTTTAGTTTTGTGACTGAAAATTTCCATAGAAAAAAAGTATTTTTAAGCAAAATGGTACTATTCCTGGGCTTCTTAAATAATGCAACTAATGAAATCCAGATACATAATAATTATGTATTTGACAGAATTAGGACAGTACATTGAATCTGAGAAGAAGGCATTAATCCTATTAAAACAAAGCTGCTTTTCTAAAAGTTGTGAGCACTCCATCTTCAACAGCATTCAGGAACATATTGTCCCAAGCCCACACTTAAGTAGGCAGTCTGGTTTAAATTTATTTTCTGGAAATTCTTAGGATAAAGAGAAAGTAAAAATACTGTCAATCATGTGAAAGACATCAGACTTTGGATATCAAAAGGGGGTCTATATACTTGGAAAGCTTGGAATCTACTGGAATGGGAATAGGCAGGAATATACGCTCTCAGATGTTCCAGCTTTCTCCACCCCAGCTTCCCATCCCAACCCTGAATCCACTAAGTACCCTTACTCTGCCTCTCAGGCTATGGCCTAAACCTGCCACTGGTCCCTCCTGGGCTCAGCTTGCTTGGGTTGGTCCTTCCCCATTCTCTGTTTGCCTATCTCTCTCCAGCTCCTGTGTCCAGACCTGCAGTCGTGGGCATGTGACATAGTATAGGAAGGGGGCAGGCCCCTGGCTCTAATGTAAATCTGCAAGAAGGCAGTCTTAGTCCTCCCAGAACACAGGGAAGGGCTGTGATCTTTGTCTCCCTCCTCCCCATGGATCCTCCCTTCCATCCTCACGCTTCTCCTCCTTTGAGCCCCCAGAAAGACCTTCCTTCAGCACCCCTATCCAAAAAGGCAGCCTCCTCTGTGTTCCTGAGGGCCCAGCAGCAAACCCACAATAGCTCCTATGACATGCTGGCCTCCTAAGGAAGTTGGCCAAGTTGAACCGCTGGAGCCTTTCCAGTCCTTTGCAGATTATGCTCTTGATGAAAAGAGAACAAAGACTTGCACAAGGAATGGGAAGAGACAGAGAGGAGGGTCAGCACAAAAGAACATGTGGTAGAAGGAGAATGATGGGCTTAAATGCCTTCTAGGAGGGCGTAGTCTGCAAGTACTCAAAGTAAAAGGTGAGTCCAGAAGACAATGAACAGATGGTCAGCAGGCCCTCACTCAGAGACTGTTACTGTGATAGAGCAGGGGTGGGGGGGGCAGGGAGGTGGGGATCCTGGACTAATGAGGAGGAGAGACAACTTGGGGGAAGAAAGCCAGTCAACTACTAATTCATTATTCAGAAAGTGGATGTTGTGAGAGACACTGGCTGAGCTTCAGTGCCTAAGACATAGTCCTACAGCTAAAGCCTCCAAATTTAAAATTTTATTTTTAACATTTATTTATTTTTGAGAGACAGAGAGAAACAGTGTATGAGCAGGGGAGGGGCAGAGAGAGGGAGACACAGAACTTGAAGTGGGCTCCAGGCTCTGAGCTGTCAGCACAGAGCCCAACGCAGGGCTCATACTCACAAACTGTGAGATCATGACCTGAGTCAAAGTCAGATGCTTAGCTGACTGAGCCACCCAGGAACTCCTAAAGCCTCCGTATTTAGAAGATGTTACAGAGCTTGATGCCAGAGGGACCCTCATCAGGGCTCAGGGTGCGGGACCCAAATCAGAGGTCAGAGCTCCTCAGGGTTGGCCCCAAGAGCTCCATGGCTTGTAGGAAGGTACCTTTCGTGTTTTAGGGTTTCCAAACCTTGATAACAGGGCCATAGACCCCTCTCTGAGCACTCAAGCTTCTGTCCAGGAAAGCCTGGCTGGTAGTATAGTGATATCAGGCCAGGTGAGAAGAAATAAAGGACCTTCTCAGGAATCTTGCCTGTAGCAAACAGCTGGGCCAGTGTGCTCCCTCAGAGAGGAGGAGCCATCAAATAGGAAATCCCCCCAGGTGAGGGACTGATGAAAAAGTTGGCAGAGCTCCGCCCTGGAGAGGCTCTGATACTCTGACCCTCTCACACCCACCTCCAAAGTGGCAACACTCCCAAAGTGGTAATATAGTCAGGGAGGAGGAGACCTGGAGGAGCACGAGGTCCCAAAGAAAGAGCCCCTGTGAGTCCTGCTACCCCAACACATCTCGCTCAGGGACACTTAGAACTGCACATGAACTCCTAGTGTAACTCTGGCTCTCTCCTTACCTTCCACTCCTGGTTTCTCTAGGGCAGAGTGGGAACGTAGGGGATGAGTCAGATCCAAGAATGGGCTGGCCAAAAGCAGGAACATTTGGTCAGCCTGGCAAATGTGCACACCTGCCCCACCCTGGCCCTGCCACACCTGCCTCCTCCCACCTGCCCCACTGCATCCTGCACACACTCTCATGGCCACTCAGTGGTCTGTCACTCATGAGGGTGTGTCACTTTCGTCACTTTCCCCATCAGTTCCTTGACTCAGCAGCAGCGCCAGGTCTGTCACAGAGGCATGCGTGACAGAAGTTGAATGCCTAGAGGAAGAAGGGAACGGATAACGCTTGTTGCCTTTGGAGCCCTTGGGAAGTGCCCTGCTCATTTGGCCCTTGGCTTCATTACTGCAAAAGGAGACAGCTCTCAGCTAAGCCCAGAAGCCTGCAAAGCCAGACTTCTAAGGAAAAAAGTTCAAAGCATCAAAACTCCTCCGTCCTATCAGGAGAGCTTAGCTAGGGACTGGGATCGGCTTTCCCAGGATATGCTGTCAGTCCTGATGTGTAAAGAGCAAGGGCCTCTGGTCTGCTTGGCTCTCCAGATGGCCCAGCAAGCCAGAGTGGGTACTAGAAGCCCACTTAGCAGAGGCCCCATGGCTCAGGCCCTTACATCACCACTAGATTCCAGTTTGGAACCTCCTGCTTGGGCAGGTAAGCCTGAGCTAGAGGGCAGATGGCAGCAGGAATTTGCACCATCCAAAGCAAGGAGCCTTACCCTAGGCTACAAATCAGGATAAGCTGAGGCAGGGGAGACTTTTAAACATAGTAATATTCTGGTCCCACCACAGACCAAGTGAATCAGAATCTCTGGGGTGGGACTCGGGTCAGGGGATCACAACATGAAGCTAGGACAGAGAACCCCAGGCTCAGTTATAATTGTCCCCAATTTCTGACACATAGTGTGAAGGTGGGTCTGGGAGGTGAACCTCTAGCCACAAGACATTTTGATGATCTAACTCTATGGTCATCTCTCCTGGACAATGCATTAATGTCCTGGTAACTGGTCCTTGTCTCCAAGATATAACACAGACTCTTTAGCCTGGCAGATGACAGAGTGTCCACTGTCCAGAGAAAAACCCTGAGTGGTACAGCATTTGTTCTGGGAGCACTGCTAGGTCTCCTGCTCCTAATGATGTAAGGGAAAGAGGATAGGCACAGTGTAGACTGCCCAGGTAAGAACACAGACTTTGGATCAGTTTGGTTTCAAATCAGATACTGACCTTGAAAAAAATAACTTAACCTCTCTGCCCCCTGTAAACTGCTGGTTCCATAAAATGGTGAAGTTTGGGAGAAGTTACAGAACCCACCGAGTCATAGCCCTGGCTTCTACAACACTTCCAATGCCTAGAACCTATGAGGGAGACACCATAAATGTGTCTTTCCTTGCTTGGGACTGTCAGAGGGCATGAAGGTAAATCCTGAGTTCTGTGGGAACGACTCACGCTTGTCTGTCTGCAAATCCAGGCTTGGTCTCAGCTGCATGGCTGAGAAAAACTGAACCCCTCTGAGCCTCAGTTTGTTCATCTCTAAAATGGAAGTAATGATACTGACCTCACAGGGCAGTGTTGCAAACAAGGGACTACGCACACAAAGTACCCAGCACAGCGTGGGGCATACGGTAGATGCTCATCAACCCATCAGGACCCCCTTCTATTCTCTTCTGCTGGGGATGAGACAATTACAACTCTGGACCAGGCTTCCAGCCAAGGATGCTGACTCACATAGGATGGCTGGTGACGTTGATACAGGTGTGGTAAGAAATGGGTGACCGTGCTTGCCATATCAGAACTGTTAGAAATAAAATCCTCTGAGTCTCCATTCCTAAAGAAATCAGTGGAGACTGGTACAACTTTTATTCCTGAGAAATTGGGTTGTGGCCTTCCCTGGAAGCCTTCCCTGACTGCCTGCCAGGCCCCCAGGGTTATGTGGATATCCCTCCTCACAGTTCCTGCAGCTCCAGCGCTTGCCCCACCGGCAATTTGCATGTATGTCTCCCCTGCAGATGATAAGCGCTGTGAGGGCAGGGCTGGGTCTCATTATCACTGAATCACTGGCACCCAGCACAAGGGTCCCTCCATTGCTGCCTTTGGGCTCTAAACAAGAGTGAGAACATCCAAACACCAGGCTGGACCCTGTCCTCCAGATGGCACAGAGAGATATCCTTCCCTCTCAGAAGCCAAGAGACTGCAGCTAGACTACTCTGACTTCAAAACTGTCTAGACATGATACATGGCTCATTAAGAAATCAGCTAACTTGGGTAGCTGATCTTGCTGGGTCTCCCCAGCCTATCCAGCTCATTGGTCTAGGTTTTAAGATTGGCTTATGTGCAGTGGCAAGTCCCTGTTATCTCAGGGAGGAAACAGGAGTTGGGGCTGGGCAAGAACACACTTCCTGGAGGGCAGGGCAACCCCACAATGGGAGTGGGCAGCTACCCTTACCTGTTCCTAACAACTCATGCAACTTCCGGCTGAGCTACTATACTTCCCGTAGTCCACTCCCTAAAGAGGGGAGTGTCTGAACAGTGAGATGTGAGGTTTCCTTAAGCCTCCTCAGCCTGGACTAGCAGGCTATTGTAAGGTCTTTGACTTTGACTTTTACTCTGAATGAAATGGGACCCACTAGAGGGTTTTGAACTAGAGAGTGATATGCTCTGAATTATCTTTTAACAGGATCCATTTGGCTTCTATGTTGAAAACAGCCTGAAGAGGGGCCAGAGCTGAAAGTGTGAGATCACTTATGGAGCTACTTGATACTGACATTCAGTGTGCACTTCCCATGAACCAAGGCTTAAGCCTTATACAAAGAAACAAAGCAAAACAACAACAACAACAAACCAAACTATGAAGTAGGTATACTTATAATCATGCTGTTTAATCAAAAGTCTCCCAACAAATAAGAGTCCAGGACCAAAAGGCTTCCCTGGGGAATTCTACTAGACATTAAAATGTTTAAAAAATCTTTATTTATTTTGAGAGAGAGACAGAGTGTGAGCAGGGGAGGAGCTGAGAGAGAGGGTGACACAGAATCGGAAGCAGGCTCCAGGCCCTGAGCTGTCAGCACAGAGCCCGATGCGGGGCTCAAACTCACGAAACGTGAGATCATGACCTGAGCCAAAGTCGGACGCCTAACCCACTGAGCCACGCAGGTGCCACATTACCAAACATTTAAAGCAGAGATAAATATCTATCCTTCTCAAGTGGTTCCAAAAAATAGAAAGGGAAGGAAAACTTCCAGACTCATTCTATGAAGCCAGCATTACTCTGATTCCCAAACCAGACAGAGACCCAGCAAAAAAAGAGAACTACAGGCCAATATCCCCGATGAATATGGATGCAAAAATTCTCAACAAGATACTAGCAAATCAAATTCAACAGCATATAAAAAGAATTATTCACCATGATCAAGTGGGATTCATTCCTGGGCTGCACGGCTGGTTCAACATTTGCAAATCAATCAGTGTGATACATCACATTAATAAAAGAAAAGATAAGAACAATATGATCCTGTCCATCAATGCAGAGAAAGCATTTGACAAAATACAGCATCCTTTCTTAATAAAGACCCTTGAGAAAGTCGGGATAGAAGGAATATATTTAAACATCATAAAAGCCATTTATGAAAAGCCCACAGCAAATATCATCCTAAATGGGGGAAAACTGAGAGCTTTACCCCTGAGATCAGGAATATGACAGGGATGTCCACTCTCACCGCTGTTGTTTAACATAGTGTTGGAAGTGTTAGCATCAGCAGACAACAAAAGGAAATCAAAAGCATCAAAATTGGCAAAGATGAAGTCAAGCTTTCACTTTTTGCAGATGACATGATACTATACATGGAAAACCCGACAGACTCCACCAAAAGTCTGCTAGAACTGATACATGAATTCAGCAAAGCCACAGGATACAAACTTAATGTACCGAAATCAGTTGCATTTTTATACACCAATAATGAAGTAACAGAAAGACAAATAAAGAAACTGATCCCATTCACAACTGCACCAAGAATCATAAAATACCTAGGAATAAACCTAACCAAAGATGTCAAAGATCTGTATGCTGAAAACTATAGAAAGCTTATGAAGGAAATTGAAGAAGATACAAAGAAATGGAAAAACATTCCATGCACATGGATTGGAAGAATAAACATTGTTAAAATGTCAATACTACCCAAAGCATCTACACAATGAATGCAATCCCAATCAAAATTGCACCAGCATTCTTCTCGAAGCTAGAACAAGCAATCCTAAAATTTGTATGGAACCACAAAAGACCCAGAATAGCCAAAGTAATATCGAAGAAGAAAACCAAAGCAGGAGGCATCACAACCCCAG
This sequence comes from Panthera uncia, assembly GCF_023721935.1. Taxonomy (NCBI): domain Eukaryota; kingdom Metazoa; phylum Chordata; class Mammalia; order Carnivora; family Felidae; genus Panthera; species Panthera uncia. The sequence goes on along the minus strand of NC_064810.1, from coordinate 125,872,136 downwards.
ACTTTAGCCTCTACCACAAAGCTGTAATCATCAAGACAGTATGGTATTGGCACAAAAATAGACACATAGACCAATGGAATAGAAGAGAGACTCCAGAATTGGACCCACAAATGTATGGCCAACTAATCTTTGACAAAGCAGGAAAGAATATCCAATGGAAAAAAGACAGTCCCTTTAACAAATGGTTCTGAGAGAACTGGACAGCAACATGCAGAAGAAGAAACTAGACCACTTTCTTACACCATTACAAAAATAAACTCAAAATGGATGAAGGACCTGAGTGTGAGACAGGAAACCATCAAAACCCTAGAGGACAAAGCAGGAAAAAACCTCTCTGACCTCAGCCACAGCAATTTCTTACTCGACACATTTCCAAAGGCAAGGGAATTAAAAGCAAAAACAAACTATTGGAACCTCATCAAGATAAAAAGCTTCTGCACTGCAAAGGAAACAATCAACAAAACTAAAAGGTAACCAACGGAATGGGAAAAAGATATTTGCAAATGACATATTGGATAAAGGACTAGTATCCAAAATCTATAAAGAACTCACCAAACTCCACACCTGAAAAAAAAAAATCCAGTGAAGAAATGGGCAGAAGACATGAATAGACACTTTTCTAAAGAAGACATCCAGATGGCCAACAGGCACATGAAAAGATGCTCAACATTACTCCTCACAAGGGAAATACAAATCAAAACCACACTGACGCTAGTCAGAGTGGCTAAAATGAACAAATTAGGAGACTCTAGATGCTGGAGAGGATGTGGAAAAACGGGAACCCTCTTGCTCTGTTAGTGGAAATGCTAACTGGTACAGCCACTCTGGAAAACAGTGTGGAGGTTCCTCAAAAAATTAAAAATAGTTCCTCAAAAAACTAGAAATAGAACTACCCTACGACCCAGCAATTGCACTACTAGACATTTATCCACGGGATACATGTGTGCTGTTTTGAAGGGACACATGCACCCCCATGTTTATAGAAGCACTATCAACAATAGCCAAAGTATGGAAAGAGCCCAAATGTCCATCAATAGATGAATGGATAAAGAAGATGTGGTATATATATACAATGGAATATTATTCGGCAATCAAAAGAATGAAATCTTGCCATTTGCAACTACATGGATGGAACTGGAGGGTATTATGTTAAGTGAAATTAGTCAATCAGAGAAAGACAAAAATCATATGACTTCACTCACATGAGGACTTTAAGAGACAAAACAGATGAACATAAGGGACGGGAAACAAAAATAATATAAAAACAGGGAGGGGGACAAAACAGAAGAGACTCATAAATATGGAGAACAAACTGAGGGTTACTGGAGGGGTTGTGGGAGGGGGGATGGGCTAAATGGGTAAGGGACACTAAGGAATCTACTCCTGAAATCATTGTTGCACTATATGCTAACTAATTTGGATGTAAATTTAAAAAAATAAAAAATAAAACAAGTTAATAAAAATTAAAAAAAAATAAAAATAGATCTACCTTATGACCCAGCAACAGTACTGCTAGGAATTTACCTAATTTACCTAAGGGAAACAGGAGTGCTGATGCATAGGGGCACCTATACCCCAATATTTATAGCAGCATTTTAAACAATAGCTAAATTATGGAAAGAGCCTAAATGTCCATCAACTGATGAATGGATAAAGAAGACGTAGTTTATATATACAATGGAATACTACTTGGCAATGAGAAAGAATGAAATCTGGCCATTTGTAGCAATGTGGATGGAACTGGAGAGTATTATGCTAAGTAAAATAAGTCAGGCAGAGAAAGGCAGATACCATATGTTTTCACTCATACGTGGATCCTGAGAAACTTAACAGAAGACTAGGGGGGAGGGGAAGGGGGTAGTCACAGATAGGGAAGGAGGCAAACCACAAGAGACTCTTAAATACTGAGAACAAACTGAGGGTTGATGGAGGATGGGGGAGAGGGGAAAGTGGGTGATGGGCATTGAGGAGGGTACCTTTTGGGATGAGCACTGAGTGTTGTATGGAAACCAATTTGACAATAAATTATAAATATAAATATAAATAATCATGCTCTTTATATAAATCAGAAAACTGAAACAAAGAGGTTAAGTGACTGCCCAAATACACACAGCAAGTAGCTGGTAAAGTCGAGATTTGAATGTGGGCATTCTGGCTGTAGAGTCCACACATTTAACTAGCTCACTGTATAGAATATGTAAAAGGTCATCTGATTCTGGAAGTATTTCAAAGAAAGAATCATAAGATCTAACAATGGAATGATGTAGGAAATGAAGAAAGAAACCAAGAATGATCCTAAGATGTATTTCTTACCACTTCTATTCACCATAATATTGGAGGTACCAGCCTAGTCAATAAGGCAAGAAAAAGAAATAAAAGGATAAGGATTGTAAAGGAAGCAGTAAAAACTGTCTTTCTTTTGTAGACAACATGTTCATATATGTTAAAAATCTTAAGGAATTTACCAAAAGAAGTTACTAGAAGAAATAAGAGAATTTAGAAAGGTTGCAGGACACAAGATCAAAATACAAAAATCAATCTTATATACCAGCAACAAATTTAAAATGAAACTATAAAAAATACCAGTTATAATGGTATCAAAAATATGAAATACTTAGAGACAATTTTCACAAAGTATTAATATGTCTTGTTCACTAAAAATTACAAAATGTTATTAAGAGAAACTAAAGAAAACCTTAAAAAAACAAAGACACATACCATGTTCATGGGTTGGAAGACCCTACATTTTTAAGATGTCAATTCTTCCCCAATTTGAACTATAGACTCAATACTGTTCCAGTCAAAATTCTAGCAGTTGTTCTTACAGAAATAGAGAAACTGATATTAAAATTTATATGGAAATACTAAGGATGTAAAATAGCCAAAAGAATCTTAAAGGAGATGAAAAACATTGGAGAACTTATACTATACTTGATTTTCAAATATATTAGAAAGCTACAGTAATCAAGAAAGTGTGGTATAGGTGTAAGATCAATGGAGCAGGTTAGACAGTCCAGAAATAAACTCATACATATATGGTCAATTGGTATGCCACAAAGGATATCATCTTTTAAACTAATGATGTTGGAACAACTGAAAATTTGTAAAGGAAAACAAACATCTCAATTCTTACATCATACAGAAAAATTAATTTGAACTCAAACATAGACCTAAATGTAAAAGCCAAACCTATAAATTTCTAGAATAAAACATAGGATTAAATCTTTGTGACCTATGGGCAGGCAAAGTTTCTTAAACAGGATACATAAAGCACTAACCATAAAAAAAAAAAACAGTGATCACTTAGAGTTCATCAAAATTAAAAACTGCTCCTCAACAGATACTACTGACAAAATGAAAAGACAAGCTAAAAACAAAGAGAAAACATTCATAATACATATATTAGAAAAAGGATTTGTATCTAGAATATATAAAGAACTCTTACAACTCAATAATCAGATGACACTATTTGCAGACGACATGATACTCTATATAGAAAACCCGGAAGACTCCACCAACAAAAATGTTAGAATACATGAATTCAGCAAAGTTGCAGGATATAGAAACAACGTACAGAAATCTGTTGCATTTCTATACACCAATAATGAATCAGCAGAAAAAGAAATCAAAGAATCAATCCCATTTACAGTTGCACCAAAAACAATTAGGTACCTAGGAATAAACCAGAGGTAAGAAGATCTGTACACTGAAAACTATAGAACATTTATGAAAGAAACTGAGGAAGACAAAGAAATGGAAATGCATTCCATACTCATGGATTGGAAGAACAAACATTATTGTTTTTTTTTAACATTTATTTATTTTTGAGACAGAGAGAGACAGAGCATGAACGGGGGAGGGTCAGAGAGAGAGGGAGACACAGAATCTGAAAAAGGCTCCAGTCTCTGAGCTGTCAGCACAGAGCCTGATGCAGGGCTTGAACTCATGGACCGCGAGATCATGACCTGAGCCAAAGTCAGATGCTTAACCAACTGAGCCACCCAGGCACCCCAAACAAACATTGTTAAAATGTCTATCCTACCCAAAGCAATCAAAGCAATCTACACATTTCATACAATCCCCATCAAAATACCACCAGCATTTTTCACAGAGCTAGAACAAACAATCCTAAAATTTGTATGGAAATCACAAAGACCTTGAATATCCAAAGCAATCCTGAAAAACAAAAACAAAACAAAACTGGAGGCATCATAATTCTGGATTTCAAGGTATGTTATATAGCCATAGTCAACAAGACAGTATGATACTGGCATAAAAACAGACACATAGATCAATGAAACAGAATAGAAAACCCAGAAATGGACCCACAACTATATGGTCAACTAATCTTTGACAAAGCAGGAAAGAATATCTAATGGGAAAAAGATAGACTTTTCAACAAATGGTATTGGAAAAACTGGACAGCAATGTGCAGAAGAATGAAACCAGACCATTTTCTTATACTATACACCAAAATAAATTCAAAATGGATGAAAGACCTAAATGTGAGACAGGAAACCATCAAAATCCTAGAGGAGAACACAGGAAGTGAACTCTTTGACCTTGGCCATAGCAAATTCTTACTAGATACGTCACTAGAGGCAAGGGAAACAAAAGCAAAAATGAACTATTGGGACCTCATCAAGATAAAAAGCTTCTGTACAGCAAAGGAAACAATCCATAAAATTAAAAGGCAGCCTACAAAATTGGAGAAGACATTTGCAAATGACATAACTGATAAAAGGGTAGTATCCCAAATCTATAAAGAACTTATCAAACTCAACACCCAAAAAAACAAATAATCCAGTGAATAAATTGGCATAAGACTTGAATACTTTTCCAAAGAAGACCTCCAGATGGCTAAAAGATCCATGAAAAGATGCTCACCATCACTCATCATCAGGGAAATACAAATCAAAATCACAATGAGATACCACCTCACACCTGTTAGGATGGCTAAAATTAACAACACAAGAAACAACAAGTGTTGGCAAGGATGTGGAGAAAGAGGAACACTCTTGCATTGCTGGTGGGAATGCAAACTTGTGCAGCTAAACTTTGGAGAACAGTATGGAGGTTCCTCAAATAAGTTAAAAATAGAACTACCCCATGATCCAACAATTGCACTACTAGGTATTTACCCAAAGTATACAAAACTACAGATTTGAAGGGATACATACACCCTGATGTTTATAGCAGTATTATCAACAACAGTCAAACAATGGAGAGAGCACAAGTGTCCACCAATTGATGAATGGATAAAGAAGACATGGTATACACACACACATACACATATATATATGATGTGTATATATTATATGTGTGTGTGTGTGTGTGTGTGTATATATATATATATATATATATATATATATATAATGAAATCTTACTCAGCCAACAAAAAGAATAAAATCTTGTCATTTGCAATGACGTGGATAGAGCTAGAGTGTATTATGATAAGCGAAATAAGTCAGTGAAGGACAAATACCATATGATTTCACTCATGTGGAATTTAAGAAACAAAACAGATAAACATATGGGAAGTAGGGAGGGGGAAGAAAAGAGAGGGAAACAAACCACAAGAGACTCTTAACAATAGAAAGCAAACTGTGGGTTGATGGAGGGAGGTGGTGGGGGATGGGCTAGATGGGTGATGGGTACTAAGGAGGCCATTGGTGTGATGAGCACTGGGTCCTATATGTAAGTGATGAATCACTGAATTCTATTCCTGAAAACAATATTGCACTGCATGTTAGCTAACTAGAATTTAAAAATTTGAAAAGAAAAAAAAAATTAGATGACAAACAACCTTAATTTTTTTAATGGGTAAAAGATTTAAACAGATACTTTATAAAAGAAAACTTATGAGTGACCAATAAACACATGAAAGGATGCTCAAGTCATTAGTAATCAGTGAATAATGGATTAAAACCACAATGAGAAACCACTATATATGCAATGATCCAAAAGAATGGTTAAAATTTAAAAACTGACAACACGAAATGCTGGTGAGAACGTGGAGCAACCAAGACTCTCAGACATTGCTCATACATGCTGGGAATGTAAAATGGTAAAAACAGCTTTACAGTTTCTTATAAAGTAAAACACATACTTGCCATATGACCTAGCAACTTAGGTCAAAACCTTCCACTCCTAGGTTTTAAGAGAAATAAAAACATCTGTCCACAAAAAAATTTGTACACAAATTTCAATGATGGCTGTATTATAGGCCCCAAACTGAAAACAACCCAGATATCCTCAACAGATAAATAGGTAAACAAATTGTAGTATATGCGCACCATGGGGTTTTACTCAGCAATAAAAATGGACCAAATCTCTAAAACATTATGCTGAACAAAAGAAGCTAGGCATAGAAGCATATATACTATACGATTTCATTATATGAAACCTTAGAAAAGGCAAAACTAATCTGTAATGACAGAAGGCAGATTCGTACTTGCCTGGGACTGGCTTGCAAAGGGACCGAAAGGAACTTTCTGGGGTCAATGCACATGTTCTACATGTTGATCTGGGTTGTGGTACCCAGGAGTAACCATCTGTGCATACACTTAGAAAGGGTACATTTTACTCTGTATAAATCTACAGTATCTAAAAAATACCCTAATAAAATTTATTTTTAAAAATTGAGAGAGTAAGAGAACCAGAGACAGCAGAGTAGGGGGAGTTTTCTGTGACTCACGCAAAGCCTATTGTATTGGTATACAATAAATTGTCAAGAATTCTTTTATTTAGAAAAAAAACAACAACCTTTTAATGTTTATTTTTGAGAGCGAGAGACACAGAGCATGAGTGGGAGAGGGTCAGAGAGAGGGAGACGCAGAATCCAAAGCAGGCTCCAGGCTCTGAGCTGTCAGCACAGAGCCTGATATGGGGCTCAAACCCATGAACTGAGAGATCATGCCCTGAGATGAAGTCGGACACTTAACCAACTGAGCCACCCAGGCACCCCTCAAGAATTATTTTAATAAATTAAGAGGGGATGGAGAAGGAAAGTGTAGCAGGAAAGGATGAAGGGAAGAGAGAGGTTGCCCAGTGACACTGCCCAGGAAGGCCAGGTGGTAGTGCTGCTTCTCCAATAGCCCTTGGTTGGAGGCCCTCTTACCCTCACTAGCTCTCCTCTCTTCTCAAACCAATCTATGAAAGAGAGAATGCTGATAGGCTGACTTCAGGGGCTGAGATGAAGCTTGGGTGAGATCATTCATGGCAAGGCCTGAACACATCCCGGGCATCAATAATATTAGATGTTATACTTCCAACAGAGAAGCCCCACATAGCTCTGCTGGGCCCCCTCTCTGCTCTGGACATGACCTAGGGAGCACACACATGTCTCTGGCTTCTCTGCCTTCCTGCCCCGCTCTTTCTGACATTCTTGGGCCTCAGAAAGTGAGGGCAGTTATTAGTCCCCAAGTGAGGGTTTCCTAGCTGTCTCTCTGTGGCTGCCGAGGGGACAGGCATGGGAGATGTCTGTGTCTGGTGGGGCCTGAGGACAGGCTCCTGATGCAATCTCTGCTGCTATTCTTTTCAGAGAATGTCTGAGATTCTTTAGATGGGATTAAGTAACAAAGGGGACTTCCTCTTTGGATTATACTGTTTGTCCCAACATCAGAAGCCTCTTTGGACACAGGAGCTCCAGACCTCTGTCCCTTACTCTGTAAAACCACAATGATGATTTATTGGTCCACAGAGATAACAGCAGGGCAAAGAATAATGACTGTGAGGGTGTGCTCCCTGTCTAGGCCATGTTCCTGGAAAGGAGGAAGAGACAGAGGTCAGGGAAGCATGGAGCTGGGAGGAGCCATAGGATCTAGCCCTGCATTTTCCAAGTGTGATAGGATCATTGTACATAGTCTAGGACACACAGTTGTTCTAAATGTATGTATTAATTTTTATGGACACTTCCTATTTATGTTAGGTTTTCCATTCATCATGCCTTAGGTATGTAGGCATACCTGAAGTTGCCTTTTAAAATAAATGCACTTCAGGGGGCGCCTGGGTGGCGCAGTCGGTTAAGCGTCCGACTTCAGCCAGGTCACGATCTCGCGGTACATGAGTTCGAGCCCCGCGTCGGGCTCTGGGCTGATGGCTCGGAGCCGGGAGCCTGTTTCTGATTCTGTGTCTCCCTCTCTCTCTGCCCCTCCCCCGTTCATGCTCTGTCTCTCTCTGTCCCAAAAATAAATAAAAAACGTTGAAAAAAAAAATTTAAAATAACTGCACTTCAGTTTTTTTTTTAAATAGGTCTTTTTAAAGAATAACGTTAAGCAAATAATGGAACAGATTCTATGCAAATATAGCCAAAAATACAGACAGTATGCAAATAAATGAAATTTAGAGAACACTAGTACCAACACTTGATCTGTCAGGTTAGGAAATAGTGACCTTCGGGGGTCACACAAAAGCTTTAATAGCAAGATTCTTAGTAGCAAAAACAGAGGCACCTAGGAACCCTGATCCATGGAGAAAGTAGGTAAAGAGGGCAAGAGAAGCAGTGCTGAGCTGGTCAAGCATCATAGGAGGGGCCCCAGACTCAGTCAGGTGCTGCCAACTTCAGAGATCCCTCCAAGACCCCCAGTGCATTTTCCAGGGCTATCCCTTGGCACCCCCCAGCTGTTCTCTAGTAAACATGCATTAGCCACAAAAGAAAAAGGTCTAACCCTCATGCTTCTGTCATTAGTTGCCAAACCTGGCATTGCTTAGTTAAACCTAGGCTGGCAGGAGCAAGGAGAGGAGCTGTTTGTCCTGTGCACCAAAAACCCACCGCTCACCTGGTATCAGGGCCCATGTGTTATTGTGTCAAAACCAGCAGGAGACCAGCAGTGCCCCCAGCTCTAGGCCAGGCCCCTACAGACACTTGCTCATTGGGTCCTCCTGACACCCCATGTGAGGTAGGCCCCATAACCATCCCCCTTCAGAGAGGAGGAAATCAAGTCTCAGAATCTTCAGAACTTGTACGAAGTGTGAGTACAGCCAGTAGGTGGCAGAGTAGGGAGCTGAACCCTGTGCTGTCTGAGGTTAAGGGCTGCCCTACTCCAACCTCTTCTCACTGCATCTTGGAGCCCTGAGTTCCGCATAACCAGGGCCATTCCCTGTGAGATGCCAGCCACCCTCCTCAGCCTCTCACTGTTTTTCTTTAAGGGAGAAATGACCCAGCTTGCTGCACCTGCTCATCCAAGGGCTAGGAATTATACTTTCCTTTGACAAATAAAGAAACTGAAATTCAGAATGATGAAGGGATTAGCATATTTGGTGGGACCTGAGATTCAAAGTCAATATAGAAAGCTCTCACCCAATTTCCAGAGTCCCTAGGAGGAGGGGGACTCTTACTCAGAGTGGATCACAGACTGATGAGAGAAAGCAGTGCCCCCTTTGAGGTACCCACTCTCTGCTTCCAGAGTTTCTGAGACCTAGCACCATGGGGGACCGCTCCAGGTCAACCCCACTTTTTTGGACTTACCTTCTAAAGGATCTCAAGTCCTGAAAAAAAAAAGCATCCCCAGGCAGAGGGCCTATGAAGATAGTAAGACCTCTTAAACTACTGCATGGTCCACCCAGAAAGTTGTTTCCATGAGACAATAAAAGGACTTGGGGTCACCCTGGCCTGGGTTTGAATTCCAGCTGAGACATTTGCCCACTGTGTGTCTGTAGCCATGTTAATTGATCTCTCTTTGCCAATATACCTACCAATGATACTGGGTTAATAACACCAACTTCGGAGGGTAGTTTCAAAATATGTAACACCTCTTTCCATACGTCCTGGTACACAGTAACTGCTCAATAAATCAAAAGTAATGGCAGTCATTGCAGTAATTGTACAAGGGTTAGTCATTCAACTTTTTTGCCTTCATAGCCTCCTGATCCTATACCCTCATTCGGTCCCTAACTGGTATCCTAATTGTCTCTGAACAATCATTTTTTCCCTATATATCTTTGTTTATGCTTTATCTTTTCCTGAAACACCACCCCCTTTTCTTTCTATGGGTCTACATTTTATCCATCCTTCATGGCAGAGCTCCTTGGGAAGAAACTGAGCTGAAATTAAGCAGTCATTAGTCAGGCAAGGTATGAGGAACCAAGAACCAGGGCCTCAAGCTCCAGAAGAATCTAAGACCTGGGGATAAATGTATGCACTCAATTACCTTCAACTTATCACTCACCCATCTGCCTACCACCTACCCACCCAGCCATATATATCATACTCAATCATCTGCCTACTTATCCACCTATATTATTCAGGATAGGGTATCTGCTCTAAGAGTGCCAAATCTCAACTGCCCTTTGTTCTCTTTTCTCTCATTTTGGCCTACTTTTGGATCAATTTAGAATGTTTATCTCCTTCTCCTTTGTTGGGTTAGAAGCAATAACTATGATGTTTTAGTGGTTGCTTTAGAGTTTATAGCATACATATATAATATCCAATACTTGTCACAGTCTACTTTCAAATGATGCCATACCGTATCAAGATATTTTCACGAGGTAAAAAATTCTAGGGTGACAATTCTTATCTTTTAGTACTTTAAAGAGGTTATTAGATTATTTCTGGTTTACATTTATTGTAACAATACATGTCTTTTTTTCCCTCTAGCTACTTTTAAGATTTTTTATTTCCTGTTTTAAGCAATCTATGGAGTACCTTAGTGTAGTTTTCTTCACTTTTCTTCTGCATGGGGTTCACTGAGTTTCTTGAATATCTGGGTTCATTGTTTTTATCTAGTTTGGAAAATATATGGCCATCAATTTTTCAAACATTGCCAAAAAAAGCAGAGCTACCATATGATCCAGCAATCCCACTTCTGAGTACTTATTCACACACAATGGAGTATTATTCAGCCATGAGAAAGAAGGAAATCTTACCATTTGCAACAACATGGATGGACTTGAAGGCATTATGCTAAGTGAAATAAGTCAGATAGAGAAAGACAAATACTGTATGATATGATCTTTCATAAGTGGCATCTAAAAAAGCCACAGTGGTGGTTACCAGAGGCTGTGGATGAGGAAATGGGGAGATGTTGGTCGAAGGGTAGAAACTTACAGTTTTAAGACCTAGGGATCTAATGTACAGCATAGTGATTACAGTTGAAAATACTGTATTATATACTTGAAAGTTACTGAGAGAGTAGATCTTAAATGTTTTCACTACAAAAAAAGAAACGGTAATCATGTGATGTGATGGAGGTGTTAACCTATGGTGGTAATCATTTTGCAATAAATAAGTGTATGAAAAGAACACATTATAAATAACACATTAAAAGTATATAATGTTATATGTCAATTGTATTTCAATAAAGTTGGAAAAAATTTTTTTTCACCTCTTCTCTACCCTCTACTGTCCTCCAGGGACTCCAGTTACATGTGTATTAGGATGTTTGACATTGTCCCACAGTCCACTGATTCTTTGTCTGGAATATTTCTCCTCTTTGTGTTTCATTTTGGATTGTTTCAATTGCTGTTTTCAAACTCACTAATCTTCTCTTCCTGAATATTTGCCTTGTGCAACACCCAGTGTATTTTTTACATCTCAGGCATTGTAGTTTTCACAGCTGTTAAGTTCAATTTGGGTATTCTTTGTATCTTCCATGACTACTTAACACATTCAATCTTTCATGTCTTCCTGAACATATGGATCGTAGTTCTAATACCTGTGTCAAGATCCAACCTACTGATTGTATCATCTGTGTAATTCCTGGGTTAGTTTCTGTTGATTGATTTTTCTCTTCATTATGGATATCTTTCTGCTGCTTTGCAGACTGAGTAATCTTTGAGTGTATGCCAAACATTTTGAATTTTACCCTGTTGGGTGCTAGGTGTTTTTATATTCTTATAAGTATGTTTGAGTCTTGTTACGGCATAATTAAGTTACTTGGAACCAGTTTAATTCTTTTAGGTCTTGCTTTCAGGCTTTGTTAGATGGGACCAGAGTAGTTTAGTCCAGGGCTACCTATTCCTACTACTGAGGCAAACTCTTGGGTATATTCCGTCTGATGCCTTGTGAATTATGAAATATTCCTCTCTGGGTGGTGGGAACAGGCATTATGTATGTTCCTGTGTGAGCTACAGGGGTTTTCCTTCTGACCCTTTTTGGGTGATACTTTCCCTACCTTCTGAAATGTCCTCATACACGTACATGGCCAATACTCAGCTGAACACTCCAGGGACCTTCCGCAGGTTTCTAGAGTTCTCTGTGCAACGCTCCTTTCTGATGATCTGCCCTGTAAAGTCAAGCCACTTTGGCCTCCCAGCTCCCTCATCTTAACTTGAGACTGCTAAACTCTCCCTGGGTCTGCCCCTCCAGGCATTAGGCTGGGGCCATCATAGGGTACATCTCATTTGCTTTTTATCTTTCAGAGATCACCAGTCTTCATTGCCTGATATCCAATCACTTAATGACATTGTTTTATATACTTGTCTAATTATTTAGTTGTTTTGGGTGGAAGTAAATATGGTCTAGTAATCCACTTTTGTCAGAATCAGAAGTTGCAAATATTTGCCTTTTGATATTGTAAATCTGAAATGTCTGTTAGTCATCTAACTTGTTCAGTCTGTTGTGTCCATTTCTTTGGAACCTGCAAATGGCTTTGGCTGCTGACAGATATGAGAAGATCCCAGGATGTTTGGTGTCTGGAGGAGGAACATGGGGTCCAGGCTTGCCTCCCACTGGACCACCACTGCTACTCTGACAATTGTTTAAGTCTTGAACAGTCAAAACTGGTTTTGGTCCAGGCCTGCTATAGTTTACAAAATTTAATTTCTCTAAACACTTACTGGGTTGCTAATCTTTATTTGCTTTCAATTCCACGTATTAATCATAACCTCGGTTCTTTCCTGGTCCTAGCACTCAAATCTCAAAGTGCTTTCTCACTCCCTCCCTTGCCTCTCTCTCAATGTAAAGGCAGCTACCAGCCTACAGGCTTGGACAAAAAGGCCAAAATTAAAATATTTGCCCTGAGTGCTTTATTCTACTAAGTTTCACTGAGCTTTTATTGGTCAAATCTTTTGAAAATCTTACTTCTTCCTATTTGGAGCTTCAAAATACTGGGCTTTCCCTTCCTTTAAGATGCCAAATTTCTGGAACTTCTCAAGTTTCCTTTCATTTCTACTTTTATACCAGCTGACCCTTTCCTGCACACACATCAGTTTTGCAATACTATGTCATCACAGCCAGTAACATCCACACAAACCAAGACTCTGCTCCCCATCCTTTGCTCTGGTACTGAGGAGTCATTAGGTATATGGTCTTCCTCTCACATTTCAAAAAGCCATCATTTTATCAAGTGGTTTTTCTCTAACAGTGTGGATCTCTATTTCTCCAGTCCTCAGTATAGCTTCCTCACTGTTTACCACCTACTCTAAGACAATGCCACAAACTGTAGGATTTTATTTCAGCAATACTCCACTTCCTTTCCCAATTTCCATATCTGTCAGGATGGACCAATAGCTTCAACAAACCTAATCTTGGTGGCTTAATAAAACAAAGGCTTCCCCTCCCCACACAAACATAAAAAAAAAGTGAATGTTCCTGGTTGCTGGTCCTTCCATCTTGTGGCTCCCTCCTCCCTGTGCAGGTCTCTGCTGGGTCTTCTGCATTCAGATGAGGCAGACAGATCTGCTTCATCGATAAGGAGAGCAGGTGAGGAGTTCACGAGAGATCCTAGGAGCTGGGCCAAAGAAGTGACATTCCATTGGCCAGAACTAACACACAGCCCCATCCAAAAGCAGGGAGCACAGGAAAATGCAGTCTTCCTGTGTGCTTATGAGGAAAACTAAATGTCTTGCTGCCTTCTCAACATTCCAAGTGCCTTTATACCCACTATCTACCTGCTTTCCCCTTCCCTACAACTATCTATTCACCCACTGGGTAGTGACCACCTCAAAGGATGGGATAGGGTGGTGGCCAGGTGTGCCCCAGGACTCTGACAAGGGTGGCTGTCCACCTTGGGAAAGGGAGCTTTCCTCTCCAAGGCTCTAGCTCTTTATGGTCCCCTCTCTCCTACCACTTGTACCACACATTCCTGCCCTGTGTTCCTCGTTCCTATGTATGTGCTTTTTCCCCACTTTACAGAAGAAAAATGAGGCTCACAGAAGGTGTGGCTTCTGAGTCACAAGTGGGGAGGTGTTTAGCTGAAGCAGGACCAAGCCTTTCAACCCCAGTTCTGTCTCTCAGGGCTAGACTTGGTCTGTTGCCAGGCCAGAGCACAGAGGAAGGCACAGAAGAGGGAAGTTGTTTAGACCCTGAGGGCAAAGAGGGAAGAGCCTTTGACTTTGGCCTCCCAGGTACCCACTCTAGTCTGAAACTGAGCTTCCCCTCCTCTGTGTAGAAGTCCATAGCCAGGCTTTTCCACACAAGCAGGCCTCTGCCCACTGCATCCAGGGCAGCCCTGACTAGAACACTCTTGGACTTCTCTAGTTGTCACATTCACACTATTCTGAGAACTGACTGCCCTATTCCAGGCCTTCTGCTTCCTCACTTCATCCAGTACCAGTCAACAACATGCCAAGCCCTCCACCAGCACAGCATCTTGGGGGCTGCTACAGTCAGCTTCACGGTGCTTCTCCATCCTGCCAGGGCAATGTCAGCACTGTGGCACAGTCCTGTGGCTGACAACTTCTGTGTCCATCTCACTCTCCAGACTCTGAGACCCTTGGGGGCAGGGACAGGCCTTATTGTCTCTTTACCTCCAGCACCTAGCAGAGGGTCTGGCACAGGGTGCATGCTCAATAAATAAATGTTGATTGAAAAAACGGGTGACTCAATCAATGAATGAGGACACCCACACAGACAGGGCCTCAATTCCTTATCTGTGGAAGTTGCCTGTCTCCAACACTTAAAAGTTTGGAGAGAGCAGACATGTCTGAGTGATAGGAGACAATGTGGAAAAGGAAGGCGGCCCCCTAAGGCCAGGTCACGTGAGGCCCTGTATGAAGTGGGGGGTTTCAGCTGCCATTGAGAAAAGCCTCATGGGCCCTGCCCAAGCAGAAAGATCTGGAGGCAGAACTGCCTCTAATTAATACTTTTTCCCTTTGTGCTCTGGCATTTAGCTTTCTCTTAACCAGCAATTCCTTAACTACTAAACCGCTGTCAAATTTATCGAGCACCTACTGCATGCCAGGCACTTTGCTGGGCGCAGAGGATTCAACACAATCTGCACAGGCCCTACCCTCAATGGAACTTCCAGCTAATTGGCCAACAAGTAATTAACTGTCTACGTGTGGTAACCTGCACAGCCCTCTGTCCCAAGAATGCTTCATCTTCACCTTTATCTTGAGTGATGATGCAGAATTTTTAATGACAGGCAGGGCAAGGCTTTCCAGTTTCCTTTTCATTCCCTTCCTTGGGCAGGGGTCATACCTACTGGGACTCTGTCCAATGTAAACTAGGCTAATGAGATGATAGGAGGTATTCTTAAGGTAGGATAAAGGGAACAACAAAACATACCTGCTATTAATCAGTCTTGCTTGTCATCTTTTGTGTCATGTGGTTCATCGCCAGAGCTGCACCATGAGGGTGTCCCTCTCAGCAGGGGACAGAGTGGGGACCAGTTCAGGAGGAAGAATGCACCTGGGGGGTGCAGTGTGAAGATGAAACCTTGTTGTCTTATGGATGCATCTCTATGAAACTGGCCTAGGAAGGGATGGGCCCTTCATCTCCCCCTTCCATGTGCAAGACTATACCCCTCCCCAGTCCATCCCTTCATGAGCTCCATCAGGGGGAGGACCTGAAGGATCTGGTGGCCTGATGACTGGAGCAAATAGGCAATGAGAATAGCTGGGCCTGAGGGAAGCACAGAGGGGACTGTGGGAATGGTGAGAACACAGAGGGTATCAGAAATGCATCTTACACCCATCCATGATGAGCCTGGTGTAGGCTAACAGGCAACTCAGGAAAGATGAAAATTGTGTGGCATCATACTCTAGACTCCAAGTGTGTACTTATCATCCTGTACAGATGCCCAACAGAAATGCATTCTTCTCTAAGTTTTCCAATGTTAAGGGTACAGCCAAGGAGTCATCAGAGTAATTCTCTAGCGTTTGACCTGTAAGTCCCTCAGTACCACAATTAGATCGATCTGGAAACTTTTCACTGCTTGGGATATGTACAAGATGCCAAGAGCTCACAAGAACCACTTGAGGGCAAACTTCTTCAACTTAGGGGCCACCATCACAGGGATAGCTAATGCTCCCATCTTTCCTCTGGACTTGGAGCTATGGCTCTGGCGTGCTTGATCTAACAGATTTCCCCAGTAATACCCATGTGGTATGGATGGTGATGGTGGAGGTGAAACTGATTTCAACACGATTCAGAGGGAGAAGGGGCTTTTGTAATATAGATAAACCTTTGAACTTTGGGGTCTCCCTGAGAGGAGAATTTTATTACAGCTTTACTACCCTGATATGGTGGACACAAGTCAAAATCTCTTCAAGTTTCATGAGATGGCCTGGATTCTGGTTTCTGTCCCTTACATGGCACCCAAGCCCTGACCAAGGTCTTGAACAAGAGAAAAGAGTTGTCTTTGAAAAAGCTCCCCCCACCCCCACCCTGGGGTTTGGTGGGACTGTCCTCAGACTGAGGCCCAGGGTTACTTCTGGAGAAGCAGGTGGCAGCAGGGAGGCTGCCCATCCCTCTCACCCCTGGGACTATGGCCCTCTCCCCACAACCAGTGCTCCCCTACCCACCTCTGGCCTCTCAGCCTATTTCATTCTGGTGCAAGAATCAGTTGCTGCCCTCAAAGGCCTGCTTCAAAGTCTGATGCCCCTGAAAACACACATCTTCCTGCACACAAAGAGGAGATGATTGACTGTCTTAGCCTGCTGAGAAAAGATCCCCATGGGCAACCTGAGCTTAAAAAAAAAAAAGGCAAAACAAACCCAAACAAAAACAGGTCAGCATGCAGCAAAACCCAAAGGTCTTCCAAGGTAGTGCATTCTGCATTTTAATGTGCAGACAAATCACCTGAGGCTCTTGTTAAAACTCAGATTCTGAGCCTGAGTGGCTCAGTCAGCTTCGTCTGACTTCAGCTCAGGTCATGAGCTCATGGCTGGTGAGTTGGAGCCCTGTGTCGGGCTCTGTGCTGACAACTCAGAGCCTGGAGCCTGCTTCAGATTCTGTCTCCTCTCTCTGCCCCTCCCCCACTTATGCGCTCTCAAGCTCTCTCTCTCTCTCTCTCTCAAATACAAATAAACACAAAAATTTTTTTAAAATTCAGATTCTGATTCAGGAACTCTCAGGTCATGCTGATGCTGCCAAACTACAAATCACACTTTGAGTAACAAGCCTAAGAGATAGCAAAGCAGGCAGCTGGGAGCACAGCATGGCCTCCCTCCAAAGACAGGACTGCACAGGGCCTTCCCTGAGTTTAGCCAAATGCCACCGGTGGCCAACAGGGCCACAGCCAGGACAAAGAGGCCAAGGGTTCCCATTGCTAGAGGTGTTCTCTGGGGGGGGGGGGTGGCCCTGGTGCTTACAGAACCCAGATCTCTACTGATACCCACCCCTAAGCCTCTCTGGTCCAACTTCCCTTCTCTTAACATATTTTATTTTATTTTAAGTAGGTTCCGCATCCAACGTGGGGCTTGAACTCACGACCCCAAGATCAAGAGTCACACGTGCCACCTACTGAGCCAGCCAGGTGTCATCCCCTCAATCTCCCTTCTCTTAAATTCTGGTTGGGGAACTTTTCTGTTTTTATTTTAATCCTCTGCTTCCCCTTTGTAATTATTAGCTCCTCAAAAAGAGAGAAAGACTTATCATCCTGATTGGTTAGAACCCAGACTATTCATTGGCCTTCAAGGTCAGCTTTGGCTGAACTTACCCACTCCATTCCCTCATGCAAACCTGGGCACTTCTTCCTCTCAGGTGGGTCTGGCAACAACTTGCTTTCTGTTTCACCTCTTCTACTCCTGCAGTAGGCTAGGGAGTTACCCGGGTCTGCTTTGCATGCCCAGACATCTTAGATTCACTTAGACCTTAAGGCCTAAGCCTCCTTCTCCATACAGTTATTCTCAAAATGCCTTGTACTAGAGGGTATCAGGTATTTGTCCAGAGGTTCCTCAGGGCTCTTTAGTAGTAAGGGACAAAAACAAAGGGAAAAAAACTGACTCATGGGGCTTAAATAATCCAAAGGACTTTATTATAAAACCACCCAAAATGTCAAGGGGCAGGACTGGCTCTAGAACTAGGGCAGAGCACTAAGACAGGGGGGAGGAGCATGGAAAGGAGGATGGAGATTGGGTGAAGAGTACACTTGGAATCTCTCTGAACATGCCTAATGACAGAGACCAACAGAGTGCACAGCGTATGGAAGGCACACAGGCCAAGGGAAAACTGACAGACACCCAGGCCTCCAGCACCAGTTGTAGCTCACCAGCTTGGTGACCTCAGTCTCTCTTTGCCTTGCCTCCCACCATTGCCTGTAAGCACCTGGATCCACCTCTGTTCCATCCCCCTTTGCCTAAAAACCTTCCTGCCCATCCCCCTTTTCTCCTGTGACATTATATCACCCTTTAAGGTACCACTCATAGTCTGCCTAAATCACTGACGGAGGGACTTGGGCTCAGTCAGCCTGCCCACACTCTTACCCTCCAACACCATCACCTAACTCTTGGCATCACCTGCCCTCTGTGTTAACCCTGATTGTTGCTGTAGACCTTTGACAGTCTGCCTCCTGCCTCCTCCAGACAGCCAGTTTGCTCAATTTATCTCTGAATACTAAGGCTTGGGACATAACCAGGCACACAGTAGGCATGCATAGTGAATGGACAAGGCGTGCATCCAGTCACAACAATTCTCTAATCAAAAAATTGATACAATGATATTTCCCTACTTCGCAGGGTTGTTTCAATAAGCAAGAGACAGTATTTGTGAGTACACAGTGTAGAAGGAAGGCATTTCTAATGATGACCGGATATGGGTGGGAGAGCTTAGTAAAGCCACTCCACATTGGTTTCCAGTCCAAGGCCCAGTCTCATCTCCCCCAAGGCCCCAAACTCTTTTTTTCATCCTGACTCTTGATTACCTAATAAAGGATGTTCCAAAGATCACAAGTCAAAGTGCTGGCTCTGTAACACATGAGATCTACAGCTGTAGAAGTAAAAGAAGATAGGAAAGAAAGTACAAATGGTACTGTTTTGATCCTAATTACACAGATTAATCAATCCAAGCATAAGAGTATGATGAAACCCATCTTGTTACAGGATCATCAACTAGCAAAAACAATCACAATAGGTGACGGCACTTATGACCATTCTTTATTTTCGGATTAGCAAAACTCTTGAAATAGCTTTGCTCAACCCCCAGCCCCAGGCTCAGCGAGCAGTCATTGTTCTGGCCAGTAAATCTGGCTGAACTAAACATGGTAGAGTCAAGTCAAGTCAACTGTGTGTGTGTGTGTGTGTGTGTGTGTGTGTGTACCAGAGACTGAGAGACTGAGAGACACAGAGACAGAAACAGAGTTATGCAGGTAGAGACAAAGAAACTGAAACAGAGATCCAAGGTACTCAGGTAGCAAGACATACTTGGAGAATAGCGAGACAGCATGATTTGGGACAGAGACAGAAATAGGGACAGAGATCACACAGAAAGATACAGACACACACACAGCACTTTACTAGGTTGATGTGAACCACCACCAGGAACATATTGCTAGTTGAACAAAGTTACTGGTCTCTTGCAACAAGAAGACCACACATGATAGGGGACTTGGAAGCACTGGCCTTACTGCAACAAGTACCAAAAAACACAACTTTGATCACAGAAGTGTTTTTGTTGCCGTTTGGCTGGTAGGAATCAATAACTGTGATAAGTTATCAATAATCATGATAAATGTAACAGGGATAAATTCACCTACTTTAAAAAGCCTCTCAGGTTATATTTAAAAAAAAAAAGAAAATACACTCTTTAAAAAAATATAGCATACCAAAACAACGCAGGAAGTAGAATCAAGGGAAAAAAATGTATCATGTAAATGCTAATAAAAAAAAAAGTACGTATACAGTATTAGTATTAGTATCAGTATTAGTCAAAACAGAATTCAAAGTAAAAATCACGAACTGGGACAGAGAAGGATATTTGATAAGAGGTATGATATGAGGATTATATATCTTATTAAAGAAAAACCATGGCGGGGGGTGCCTGGGTGGCTCAATCAGTTAAGCATCCAACTTTGGCTCAAGGTATGATCTCATGGTTGGTGAGTTCAAGCCCTGCACTGGGCTCTCTATTGTCAGCGCAGAGCCTGCTTCAGATCCTCTGTCCACCCCCCCAACCTCTGTCCCTCTGCTGCTCGCTCGCTCTCTCTCAAAAATAAACATCAAAAAAAAAAAAAAAGAAAAGAAAACATGGCAGTCATGAACTAAACTGTAAGCACTAAACAACATGTTTTGCAAAATATGAAATAAAACTGGTTGATATAAAAGGCCCAGAAATATTGGTTTCTCTCAAATTGGCAGATCATGTGGTTTAAAATAAAAAGCAATGACATAGATCAGAAAGAAAACAGAGAACTAGAAACACTCTACAGACCAATTAGACCTAACAGACATACACAGAACACTCCACCCAATAACAGAAAACATACACTCTTCTCAAATGCACACGGAACATGCTCCACAACAGACCACATATTAGGCCACAAAACAAGTCTTAAAAAATTTAAGATTGAAATTATACAAATATCTTTTCCAATCACAAACAGAATGAAACTAAAAATCAAGAGCACAAGGGAAACAGAAAACTTCAAAAATATGTGGAAATTAACACAGTTTTTAAACTTCCAAGGAGTAAGCCATAAGAGAAATTAGAAAATACCCTGAAATAAATAAAAATGCAAACACAACATAACAAAATGTAGAGGGTGCAGTGAAGGCGGTGCTAAGGGGGAAGTTTATAGTTGTAAATGTTAAATGTGTACATTAAAAAAGATCTCAATTCAACAACATAAATTTACACATGAAGAAAGTCAAAAAACAAAACTTCCCACAACTAAACCCAAAGCTGGCAGAAGCAAGGAAATAATACAGATTAGAGAAGAGATAAATGAAATAGAGAATAGAAAAATAATAGAAAAAAATCAGTGAAATTAAGAGTTGGTTTTTGAAAGATCAACAAAATTGGCAAAGTCTTAGCTGGATTAACTAAGAAAAAAAGAGAGAAGACTATATAACAAAAACAAGAAATGAAAAAGGGTATTACAAATGATGCCACATAAAAAGGATTATAAAAGTTCTATGAACAATCATATATCAAAGAATTGGATAATTTAGAAGAAATAGATTAATTCCTAGAAATATACAGCATACCATCTGAATCATGAAGAAACAGAAAATCTGAGCAGACCAGTAACAACTAAGGTTAAATCACTAATCAAAAACCTTTCCCAAAAGAAAAGCCAAGCACCAAATAGCTCACTGGAGAATTCTGCCAAATATTTATGGAAAACTTAACACCAATTCCCCTGAAACTCTTCCAAACAACTGAATAGGAGGGAACGCTTCCAAGTTCATTCTATGAAGCCAGCATTACCCTGAAACCAAAGCCAGACAAACACTTATAAGAAAAGTACACACCAATATCCCTGCTCAACAAAATACTAGCAAACTGAATTCAATAGCACATTAAGAGCATTATATACCACAACCAAACAGGACTTACGCCGTAAATGCAAGGATGGTTCAACATACAAAAATCAATCAATGTAATACACTGACAAAGTGAAGGACAAAAACAATGTGATATCTCAACTGATGCAGAAAAAAACATCTGACAAACTTCAATACCTTTTCATGATAAAAATATATATATACAACAAACTAGGAATAGAAAGAAAGTACTGCCACATAACAAAGGCCACTTATTATAAGCCTACAGCAAACACCATACTCAGCAGTGAAAAACTGAAAGCTTTTCCTCTAAGATCAGGAACAAAGCAAGCATGCCCATTCTCACCACATCTGTTCAACAAAGTATTGGAAGTCTTAGCCAGAGCGATTAGTCAAGAAAAAGAAATAAAAGGCATCCAAATTGGAAAGAAAGAAGTAAAATTATCTCTGTCCCCAGGAAATATATATGCTTTTATATGTAGAAACTCTAAACATTCCACACACCCCCAAAAGTTAGAATAAACAAATTCAGCAAAGCTGCAGAATATAAACCAACACACAAAAATCAGTTGCATTTCTATATACTAACAATGAGCAATCCCAAAAGATATTTAAAAAAATTCCTTTTACAGTAGCACCAAAAAGAACAAAACACCTAGCAATAAACTTAACCAAGAAGGTGAAAGACTTGTACACTGTAAACTACAAAACACTGCTGAAAAAATTAAAGATGGCATAAAAAAATGAAAACACATCTCATGTTCATGAATTAGAAAACTTAATATTCTTAAGATGTTCATATTACTCAAAGCAATCTACAAATTCAGTGTAATCCCTACCTACCAAAATACCAGCAGAATTTTTGGAGAAATAGAAAAATACACCCTAAAATTCATATACAGTCTCAACAGACCATGAATAGCCTAAAAATTCTGAAAAATAAAAACAAAGTTGGAGATCTCACACTTCCTGGTTTCAAAATATATTACAAAGCTACAGTAATCAAAACAGTGTGATGCTAGCGAGCATAAAGGCAGACCCATAAATCAATTAATAGAGATCCCAGAAATTAATGCTCATATATATGGTCAAATGATCTTAGACAGGGTGCCAAGACCACTCATGTGGGGAAAGGATGGTCTGTTCAACAAATGGTGGTGGAAAAATTGAGTATCCACATGCAAAAAAATAAAGTTGAACCTTTAACTTAGAGATACAAAAATTAACTAAAAATGGATTAAAGACCTCAATGTAAGACCTAAAACTATTAAAATCCTAGAAGGAAACATTAGGGAAACTTTCATGACATTGGATTTGGCAATGATTTCTTTTTTTTTTTTTTTTTAATTTTTTTTAATGTTTATTTACTTCTGAGACAGACAGAGACAGAGCATGAGTGGGGGAGGGGCAGAGAAGCAGGCTTCAGGCTCTGAACTGTTAGCACACAGCCCGACAAAGGGCTTGAACCCACAAACCGTGAGACCATGACCCAAGCCAAAGTTGGTCGCTCAACCAACTGAGCCACCCTGGCACCCCGGCAATGATTTCTTAAACATGGCATCAAAAGAATAGGCAACAAAAGGAAAAATAGACACATGGGATTATCTCCAAGTTCAAAACTTTTGTGCATCAAAGGACATAATCAACAGAGTGAAGAGACAACCTAAAAAATAGAAGAAAATACTTGCAAGTCACATTATCTGATAAGGGTCTAGTTTCCAGAATACATAAAGAACTCCTATAATTCAACATGAAAAGAATCAAGGGGTGCCTGAGTGGCTCAGTCAGTTGAGTGTCTGACTTTGACTGTGGCCCAGGTCATGATCTCACAGTTTGTGGGTTCCAGCCCCATGTTGGGCTGTGTGTTGGCAATGCAGGGCCTGCTTGGGATTCTCTCTCTCTCCCTCTCTGTCCCTTCACTGCTTGCATGCTCTCTCTCAAAAATAAATAAATAAACTTAAAAATTTTTTTAAAAATCAAATAACCCAATTAAAAAATGGGCAAAGCACTAAAACAGGTATTTCTCCAAAGATGAAGCACAATGGCCAATAAGCATATGAAAAAATGTTCAACATCATGAATTATCAGAGAAATGCATTTCAAAACCATAGTGAGATATCACCTCACAGTCATTAAAATGATGATTATCAAAAAAATAAAAAAGAACCCAGAAAATAACAAGTTATTGGTGAGGATGTGGGATAAAGAACCCCTACAACCCAACACCCCAAAAACAAATAATCCAATTAAAAATTAGGCAGAAGGCATGAATAGACATTTCTCCAAGTAAGACATACAGATGGCCAACAGTCACATGAAAAGATGCTCAACATCACTCATCAACAGGGTAATGCATATCAAAACCACAATGAGATATCACCTCACACCTGTCAAAATGGCTAAAATAAAAAATGTAAGTGTTGGCAAGGATGTGGAAAAAAAGGAACCCTCATGAACAGTTAGAAATGCAAACTGGTACAGCCACTATGGAAAACAGTATGAAAGTTCCTCAAAAAATTAAAAAGAGAATTACCATATGATCTGGTAAATACTGGTTATTTACCCAAAGAATATGAAAACACTAATTCAAAAAAGAGTATGTACCCTGTGTTTATTGCAACATTATTTATAGTAGCCAAATTATGGAAACAGCCCAAGTGTCCAGTAATAGAGGAATAAAGAAGATATGGTGTGTGTGTGTGTGTGTGTGTGTGCGCGCGCGCGCGCACACACACACACACACACACACACACACAATGGAATAGTATTCAGCCATAAAAAAGTACAAAATCTTGTCATTTGCAACAGCATGGACAGACCTAGAGAGTATAATGCTAAGCAAAATAAGCCAGAGAAAGAAAAATACCATATGATTTCACTCATATGTGGAATTTGAGAAGCAAAACAAATAAAAAAAAGACACAAACCAAAAAAAAACCCAAAACCCAACAGACTCTTAACTATAGAGAACAAAACTGACGGTTACCAAAGGGGAGGTTGGTGGGGGGATGGGTGAAATAGTTGAAGAAGATTAAGAGTACACTTATCATGATGAGCACTGAGTAATGTATAGAATTGACGAATCACTATATTGTACACCCGAAACTAATATTAATACTGTATGTTAACTATATTAGAATTAAAATTTTTTAAAATAAAAATTAAAAAAATTAAGTAATGGCAAAAAAAAAAGACAATAACAAGGATGTGAAGAAACTGGAACCCTCACATATTGCTAGTGGGAATATAACATCATGGAGCCACTTCAGAAATCGTTTGAAAGTTTTCCAAAATGCTGAGCAAAGAGTTACTACATGACTCAGCAAGCCTACTCATTGGGTATACACCCAAGAGAAATAAAATGTCCACACAAAAACTTGTATACAAATGCTTGTAGTAACATAATTTATAATATCTAAAAGTGTAAATAACCCAATGTCCACCAAATGATGACTGTATAAATAAAATGTGGTATATCCATACAATGAAATATTATTCAGCTATAAAAAGGAAGGAAATACTGATACATAATACATGATACATCATGTATGAACCTTGAAAACATGTTGTTATGGAAGCCAGTCACAAAAGACCACATGTTGTATAATCTCATTTAGATAAATCTGTAGAGACAAAAGTTAATCAGTGGTTGCTTATGTGGGGGAAAGGGAGAATAGGAAATGACTCTTAAGGGTTCAAGGTTTCTTTTTGGGACTATGAACATGATCTAAAATTAGATTATGATAATGGCTGCAGAACCCTGTAAATACACAAAAATCACTGAACTGTTAGAATGTTGATTAAACAGATGAACATTATGTCATACAAATTCTCAGTAAAGTTGTTAAAAATCAGTATCTCCATATACCTGCAATAGTTACAAAATTAAATCTTAAGAGAAGATACATTTACAATAATATGAATACATATCAAGAACCTAGGAGTAAATCTAACAGAGTATTTGCAAGACCTCTCTATAGAAAATGATCAAACTTTGTTAAGAGAATATCAAAAGACCTAAAAAGAAATGTCATGATCACTGGCTAAAAACTTCTATTGGAAGGATGGACTTCCAGTTTCTGGTTTGGTGTGCAGAGAGTCTAGAAGTCATCATCCCTATTTCACACAAGAAAAATGTTGAACAAGCTGAAAATCAACAACTGTTCTTAGATCCACAGAGAACTGAGGTCATACAGTAAACTGCTGCCCTGAAAAACGAAGTGAATGCAGAATCAGAGCTTACCAGAAGAATCCTAGGAGCAAAAGTCTACAGCAGGAGCCAGCACTGGTAGGAACACCTAAAATATAATTGACAAATTTCTGTAAGCCCTGAACAGACAAGCTGGAGAGCTAAGAACTCTTGAGGGGGCAGTCTTGGGATCGCCCAACTTTTAGGAGTTTTACCTCCAGAAGCCCATCAGGTTCTCACTATGAAGACTGGAGAAGGGTCCCCTTTGTGCTTCTGGCAGTGGGGAAGGGGAAAAGTAACCATTCTGGAATATGCCCAGAGTCCTCTGTTCTCCTTAACATGGCTTGCCATCAAGGGAAACTATTTTACAAGAGCCTAATGACTTGAGTTTTGCCAAAGCCTAACAGACTTGGGGAAAGGGAAGTACCCAACACCAGTCCCACTACCTTTCCTGTCTCACTTAAGGTGTTAGGGAGCTATGATATACTTGTGAAGCCCAGGATCACAGACCCACTAAAAGACTGAGACCTAACCACGAGACTACAAAGTGTTTCCCCCCTTCCCCACACCTTACCACCACATCAACAGAACTCCTATACAATAAGGGGATTACAGCTAAAAGACTGCAAGCCTCAAATCCTCTTGAAGGAGTCTCTGGGGAAATCTAAAATCAACAGGGGAGACAAGAACACTAGAGGAAATTTTAGCCTCTGACACCACAGCTACAGCAAGCAGTAAATACAGCCAAACTCCTGGCCAGATAAATGAAACACCTCATACTAATGCCCTATCAGTTCCTTTTACACAATGCATCATGTCTGGCTTTCAACAAAAGATTCCAAGTCATGCTAAAAGGCAAAAAACAGTCTGAAAAGAAAGAAAACATCAGAACCAGCCTCAGATATGGCAGAGATTTTGATATTATCAGACTAGACATTTAAAATAATGATTAATATGCTGAGGGCTCTAATGGAAAAAAAGGACATGTAGGAACAGATGGGTAATGTAAACAGAGAGATGGAAACTCTAAGATAGAATCAAAAGGAAATGAGAAATCAAATACACACTAACCGAAATGAAGAATGCCTTTGATGGGTTCATCAGTAGACTGGATATGACCAAGCAAAGAATCAGTGAGCATGAAAATAATTAATAGAAAGTTTCTAAACTGAAAATCAAAAAGTAAAAAGAATGAAAAAAAGCAGTTTACAATATCCAAGAATTTGGGGACAATTACAAATTTCTTGGTAGAACTTGACAAACGAATTCTAAAATATACAGAGAAATACAAAGTTCTAAGAGCCAAGATCTCTTAAAGTAGAAAAGCTTGCCCTATCATAATTTAAAAAAAATTTTTTTTAATGTTTACTTATTTTTGAAGGAGAGAGAGACAAAGCGTGAGTGGGGGAGGAGCAGAGAGAGAGGAAGACACAGAATCTGAAGCAGGATCCAGGCTCCGAGCTGGCAGCACAGAGCCGCCTGTGGGGCTCCAACTCAAGAGCTGTGAGATCATGACCTGAGCCAAAATCGGAGGCTTAACTGACTGGACCACCCAGGCACCCCTTGTCCTATCAGAATTTAAGACACTGCAAAGCAATTTTAGCACAGACAGTGTATATACAGAGTCCATTAATGCATATAAGACAATGGTAGTCCTACAGAACAATGAAGAATGAATGTCCTTTTGATTAATTATTCTGGAACTATAAAATGCCCGTATGAAATACAAAAGAAACTGAACTCCTCTATCAAACCACGCACAAAAATCACTTTCAGGTGGATTATGAACCTAAATGTTGAACCTGCAACAATGAAGATTTTAGATTATATAGAAGAGTATCTTTTAACTGCAGGATAAAGATTTTTTTTTTTTTTAAGTAAGGCATACAAACCACTATCACAAAGGCAAAGATTGATAAATCTGACATTACGGAAAAGAATTTGTTCATCAAAAGATGCCGTCAAGCAGTGAAGAGGCAAGCACAGAGTATGAGAAACTATTTGTAAAATATATAACTGACAAAGGGCTATATATGTGATAGAGACATCACTATACTCCTCCCATCTGAATGGTTGAAATGTAAAAGTTTCACAAGATCAGTGAGATAGAAAGATCACCAGTGCACAACAGATTATGAAAAGCTGCAGAATGGAATACATACTAAACAAATAAACAGTGGTAACCGATGATGGGAAATATGAAGGCCATGCCGGAATAACTCATTGGCTTACAGCCAGTCTGCCTGCCTAACAACTGTAGAGAGCCAGTTATCCCAAGTGAATGCAAATTCAGATGTAAACAGCACTTCAAGGAACTGGCCTAGTTCTTGGAAACAACATCTGAAGGCTAAGGTGGAAAGCCTGAAATTCCCTCCCATTGATTCAGCCCCATGAAGACTGTAGAAAGTTCCCCTGACATGGGCACCAGAGTTTTCTTCCTTTGCCCCAGGCAGTGAGATGGGCCTTTCACAGGGGAAGGTAGACAGGACAAGGTAGCCTTTTATTAGCTGTGAAAACCAGTTTATTTTCTGGGAAAGACTCCTGCTTGGTATGTGTGATGAATTAATGATTCTTGCTAAATGAAATATAAGAGAAAGGCTGGTTATGGTTCCTTTAGTTACACCAAGGCAATTTGTAAAGAAACCAATGGAACCAGTTGTTTTGCCTTTTAATCCAATCAAATAAGCGACGTGTCTTACATTTGGAACATTCTTATCTCTTCCTACAAGTTGGGGGAAACAAATACTCTGAGAGAGGTTTCCTACTTTTGAAAGCAAGGGACAAATATGGGCTTCCTGTCAGGGATTTAGACCATTAGAAGACACAGAAGTCTAGAATAGGTAAGAGGACAGAGAAATCCCAACTGAGGCATTGGTTAGAAAGGGCTTCCCACAGCATAGGATGTAATGAGCACTGAGTGGATGGTAGTGATAATGATGGTGGTGAGGGTGGTGAGGGTGGTGGTTGTGATGGTGCCAATGGCCCTGAGGATGGGGGTGGTGTGGTGGCTAGTGGTAGAACTCATAATGGTGGTGCTTACCAGTGCTGGTGGGAGAGACAATGTTGATGACAAAGATGAAGAGTAGAGCAGGTTAGGAGAGTGGAGGCCAGTGAAGGTAGATGGTTGGTGATGGTGGTGGTAGTAGCACTGATGGTGATGAAAAGTCCTTGATCCTCCGGGGAAGGAATGCAGCTGGGTCCATCAAGGCTATGACAGCTAGCACAAAGAGGCCCAGAAAGACCTACACCACCCTGCCAGAGCCAGGGAGCTGAGTGCAGGATGGAAAGTTTGGTTCCAAGTAAAGGCGCAAGTTGTACGCTGCAAAGTTAATTATTCTGATCAGGTCTTAAAAGAACATGAAAGTGGGAATAATGTGCAGTGTCCTCATGATTACCATGAAAACCCTCTAGGCAAGAGTGGATGGGCAAGAGAGGTTTCCCAACACTCACCCTCTTTCCTCCCTCATCCAATCCACCCCACATCCTGCAGATGCTCCCTCCTCAGGCCTTCCCTGTCTCACTTCAGGCTCCATCTCTGCTCACATTGGCATCTGGCTCCCTGTGGCATCCCATGGTCCAGTGCCTTCCAATTTGCAGTTTTCCACAGCTGGAAACCCAAATCTCTCAGCCAGGAGGCTTAAAGATCTAGAGAGGGAAAGGAAGTTTTTGCACTGACGTCATAAGGCACTTGCCTGGAGAGAAGAAACACGAACACCTCATACCTCCTCGATGTCCCACCATGAGTCACAGACCTCATAGCCCAAAGGGTCTGGGAGGAGCCAGGTAGAGATTCTAGGGTCTGACTGGGCCCTGCCCCACAAGGCCATTACCCCTCTGGGCAAGGATACCTTGTGCTAACTCAAATCAGCCTCCATGCACAGTTCCCAGGAATCTAGTTCAGACCTCCTAGGCCACAGAGCCAGCCTGCACCTCTCACATGAGCACACCACTGTAGCTGAAAGGAGCAGCCTGGGTTTGGTCCCAGGGCTTGATGACTGGGCAGATGTGACAACATTCCCATCACCAGCAAGTGGGACTGCCAGGTTGTTCTGCAGGCCCAGCACACGGAGGTGCCTCTGGGAGGGCTGGGAATCCTGGGTGGGCAGAAAAGATCTGCCCCATCCCTAAGGTCTGGCCATACCTCTCCAGGAAGCCTGATTCATCCATCTGGGCACCTGTTCCACTTTCTCAGAGAAGACCTGGTAAGTGTCTCACTCTCACATGTTCTCTCTTCTGGGTTGTATCAATAAACCAGTCAGCAACAGGCATCTGGGGTTTCATGGCTTACCAAGGCTCTCCCATCACTCTGCCTCCTAGACTGAGCTGCCCACATCCCAGGATCCTGTGCCCCTTCCCCATCTGTGCTTAGGGAATTCTGACATGAATTTCTGCTCAAAGATTTGAGATGGGGCTAAGTTAAGTAATAAAACTTTTAAAAAATGTTAAGCACAGATGAAACATAAAGCAAAAGCAAGCTTCCTCGAATTTAGAGCAAAGACTGAGAATTCTCATGCTTGCTAGAGACCCTTAGGAGCATGCTTCCAGACACCCAGGGTTCACTCCACTGGGTGCCTAGGTGCTCCCCATGGAAGAGTGTGAGAGTATTGTTAGACGTCATCACATTGAACCTCGACTATTAGCCCCACTATACCCACTCTCCTGGGGCAGACACTTGGGGTGGTCATGGGATTTGCCCAAGGTCCCAGAGCTATCAGAAAACATGAGTGTGTGGCTCCCAGCACAGTGTCTTTCCAGCAGAACAGATCCCAGGGCTACCCATGGTCAGGTCCCACATCTAGCTCATGAGCTGGCACATCCGCTCTTCTGGCACCTCCTCTCCAGGCCACGGATGGGCCATGGCAGTGCCAAAGGTATGTAGAAGGCCTCAAGTTCCTCACCTCCACAAACCACCCCAATCCACTGCAACAGAGATAATCACATGAAATTGGAGGTTTTCTCAGGATTTTGTAAGGTATGAATCCAAAGGCCTTTAGAAAACTTGGCTATTTTGTGGACCTCTGAGATCACAGGAAGAAACGAGCACCTGCTATATGAACCTAGCTTCATGACAAGTGTCCCAGTTCCCTCTACCCAGAACACTGCCCCTAGACATTCTGGCACTGACATGGGTGGGGTCATTTCATTTTTTGTCCTCAGAGCACTGCACCCTTTTCAGTGGAATATATTACCCACTGTAATTAATTTCTCCTTTACTTTTAACAAGTGAGACTACAGAGAATTTAAGCAGGATTCACCTTATTCCTGCCCCTCCACGAAGCCTCCAACAGGACCCATGACTTTCTGACCACTCTTGAAAAACAGAAAGCTTTTAGTCTCAAGAATCTTGTAATTAATATGACCAATCTACTGAAGTAATCAAATTCTCTTTACTGTCAGCTTCTCCTGCATGGCCAGGCAAACAGTGCTCATGAAATGGATTCTCTGACCCTAAAACAGAGGTATTTCATGCTGTACTGCTTGTCTCACAGCAGTTGAGGTGTAAAGTGAGGACAGAGGCTCACAGTTTGTCACTTCCTGAATGTATGGTCCTGTAGTGTATCTCTAAACTCTGCATACAATGATCTCTCTGGCCTGACAACTCCTTCCAAATCCCCTTCCCCTGACCAACTCTATTCTTCCTCAAAACTTAGCTTTTGGGAAGCCCTCTTGGCACCTTCATGCTGAATTTGGGGCCCATCCTTCCTGCTGCCCTCTCTTGGAGCTTGACCACACTGTGCTTGTGTGTTCTTATCATCTCCTGAGATCCACCATCACATTCTGCAGTGCTGTTAGTTGGAAAAAAAGAAAGAGAAAGGGAGGAATGTAATGGTCTTTATAAATGGCCATGAGAATTAGCAATGTGAGGTTGGCATTATCTGCAGTAAGTGAGAAAGGGGAGAGGCAAGGAATGCAAGCGTAAAATGGAAGAGGCAGGGTGGGAGAGAAAGGGACAGTGGAGATCCAGAAACAGAATGGTTTTATGGAGGACAGAAGGTGAAGGGCAAGTTCCCCAGATCCACAACCTTCCCATAAGAGGGTGCAAAGTGGCTG
Organism: Panthera uncia; assembly: GCF_023721935.1. NCBI lineage: Eukaryota > Metazoa > Chordata > Mammalia > Carnivora > Felidae > Panthera > Panthera uncia. The sequence continues at coordinate 125,840,290 of NC_064810.1, read as the reverse complement.
GGGGTCAGCTGCTTCCTGGGCCTCCTACTGACCAACAGGAGGAAAGAAGAGGGAATAGGGTTGGAGGGCTGATCAGCTCCTCTTTTTCTCTGCTCCTCACTCTCCCTCTTGGGTACTGTGGCCCCAGCCCTTTTGGGGCTGGCCTGTAGACAAGTGAGAATAAGACTATCTCCAAAGAAACTCTCTCAAATGCTTGCTTGCTTGCTCTTCCCTCATATTCTTGAAATGGAACACTCCTTGGACATTTTCTTTATAAACTCCGCATGTGGTAGTCTGTCTTAGACTTGCTAGGAATCTGTGATTTCTCAGATTCGCTCAAGAATGAGACAAGTGTCTGATTACACTAGTTAAAAAATGGCAAAAGGAAATAAAAATTACAGCATTAAGCATGGAAGAGGGGGGCCACCAGTGGAGCTTGAAGAAAATCAGATGGAACTATCCTGACTGGCAAAGCAGAGCAGAGGAGGTGGCCATGGAGTCAGGTGCCTAGGAGGCGAGAACCACTGCTCTTGGGGGACCTGGGAAGACTGTGGTCAGAAAGTACAGATAGAGAGGGCAAGAGATGGTAGGGAGAAGAAATCAAGGTGAGCCCTAGGTGTAGAAAGAGTTGTGTCCAAGAGTACATCCACCATATGTCTTGTGTAGACAGAACAATAGGCCAAGATGGTATCTACCCCAGGCTGAACCAGAGGGTACCCTCTAAAAGACATTAGACAGGATGTCTGGGAAGGCTGGGGCTCCTAGGTCCTATGCTGGAATCACAAGAAAAGGCTTTCTCATTTACTGGGGCGGGGGGGTGGGGAGGGGAGGGGACGGGTGGATGGTGTCCCAACCATGGCCCTTAAATGGCATCCTGCTGGTTGACATACCTAAGGCTCCCACTTAGAGGAGAGGGTTGTTGAAGAAACAGATCCACAAGATGGTACAGAAGACCAGCACCAACCACCTGTGTTACACTACAAATCCTTCATCCACAGATATTAATGGATAGCCATGATTCTGAGATCTTTGAGTAAAACAGCTCACAAAGGAACCAAGGTAAGCAGAACAATAAATTCAGGAGAAATGGAGATAGTTTGGAGAGTAGGAAATAACTTAAAAAAATCTACTTAGTACTCTCCATGAGATTCTAGGAGATTTTTCTTCCATAGACAAAGAAGAAAAAAAGTAACTGGAAAAAAGAAAATAGAAAATTTTCTTGGAAATTAAAACATGTAACTCAAACTAAAAAATGCAAATATATGAAAAATACCTGAGAACTGTGACTCTCAAAATATGATCCCCACTAGCAGCATTAGTATCACCTGGGAACTTTTTTTTTTACGTTTACTTATTTATTATTGAGAGAGTAAGAGCATGAATGGGGAAGGGGCAGAGAGAGAGAGAGAGAGAGGGAGAGAGAATCCCAAGCAGGCAGTACAGATCCTGATGTAGGGGTCGAACTCATGAACCAGGAGATCATGATCTGAGCTGAAATCAAGAGACACTTAACTGACTGAGCCAACCAGGTGCCCCACCTGGGAACTTTTTAAAATGAAAATATGTGGGTTCCAAGCTGAACTTACTAAACCTTAAACTGGGGTGAAGGGGTACCAATCTGTTTTTTCACAGCCTTTAAGAAGACTGGGATGCACCTCAAGAATGAGAATCACTGACCTAAAACATAAAACAGAAAGACAAAGAGGTGAGAAACCTGAGAGAAAACTGTAAAGACCTAGAGAATCAGCCAAGGAAGAGTTATGGAAAGGGAAGACAGAGACTTATGGGGAGTAAACTACCAAATACATAATTTCAGAAAATGTCCTTCAACTTAAGATACAAATCATTAGATTTAAGAGTCTGAGTTTTATGCCCTCAGAATTGCTGGGAAGATTAGACCTAATGGATGTAAATAATCTATAACCTCTCACAGCACAAAGCAAGCACTCAGTAACTGTTATTACCCTTGTCTGTGTGTTTGGCATGTATCCTTCTGGACCTTTCTCTACACCTGTATAAATACAGTCTTGTCGTTTTTTTTTTTTTATCAAGTTCATCTTACTGTACATAGTGTTTTGCAACTTAGTTTTTGTATTTAAGAGGAAGGTCCCCCTCCCACCATCATTTCTTCCAAATTTACTTTAATTACTACACAGTATCCATACTTTACCTGTCTTTTGTTGATGGGTTTGTTGTTTGGGGTTTTTTTACAATTATAAATAATGCTGTACTAAATTTCAGTCCTACCAAGTGTGTGAAGCTACCAATTTCCCTCATCAACACTTGATATTATGACTTTAATTCTTGATAAATGTTAGTAAAAATAAAAGATCCTTTTAGATGCATTTCACTGTATCTCTCTGACTTCGGCCTCTGTGTTTATTGACCATTTATATGTTCTCTTCTATAAGTTTTCTCTTCATATCCATGGGCATTTTGGTTATTATTAGCTTATTGGAAGGCTGGTGATTTTAGTAAGGTATTCTGTAGTAGGCCTCTTTCCTTTGTTTTTTGCTTATTTTTGCTTTTTTATTAATTCTAAGTTTGTCTACAAGTTTTATTAATTCTGATTGTCACTGAATCTCTTGTACTTTCTAGGTACATTATGAAATCATCTGTAAATAACTGTAATCTTGCTCCTCCAATATTATTTCTTGTTCATGTCTTACTATCCCATGGGATTTTGACAAAGAAGGCCAGGCAGAACATGAGGTCACAACCCAAACTTATGGACCACATGAGAAGAGAAGAAACAATAAATGAGGGCCAGAAAAAGCACTACCAGCTTTAGACTACCAAGAACTTCAAGAAATGGAGCTACCATTGACTGATAAATGGATTAAGATATGGTGTGTGTGTGTGTGTGTGTGTGTATATATATATATATATATATATATATATATATATACACACACAATGGAATATACTCAGTGATCAAAAAGAATGAAATCTTGCCATTTGCAAAATGTGGATGGAACTAGAGTGTATTATGCTAAGAGAAATAAATCAGTCAGAGAAAGACAAATATATGATTTCGCTCATAGGTGGAATTTAAGAAACAAAACAGATGAACATAGGGAAAGGGAAGGAAAAATAAGATAAAAACATAGAGGGAGGCAAACCATAAGAGACTCTTAAATACAGAGAACTGAGGGTTGCTGGAGGGGAGTTGGGTGGGGGGAGACGGGCTAAATGGGTGATGGGTATTAATGAGGGCACTTGTTGAGATGAGCGAGCACTGGGTGTCACATATAAGTGATGAATCACTGGGTTCTACTCTTGAAACCAATACTACACTGTATGTTAACTAACTTGAATTTAAATAAAAACTTAGAAGAAAAAAAAAAAAAGTGGATCCAGACTTTTAAAAAGGCATGTGCACAATGGTTAAAGAAACAAAAGATACAATAATAAATATAAGGTACTACTTAGGTAAAAAGAGATATATTTTTATAAGAAAAAAGAAAGATTTTAGAAAAAAAATACATCCATTGAAATTTAAAACCCAAATCCATTAAGCAGTAGCACCACAACTAAAAAAACAGAATTAGTGAATCAGAAGGGAGGTTACAAAAAGTACCCAGAATATAGAGTACAGAAAGTTAAAATAAGGAAAAAAAGTAAAGTGAGATTAAGAGACATGGAAGATGGAACAAGGAGAGGCAACATTAGCCCTCAAAAAAGACTTTTTTTCTCCCTCTTATTTTAGGGTTTAATCAATACAACAAACTCTAGTCCTATGTCCATCACTGGGCATTTTCTCTCTGAAAACAGGAAGCTAATCAAATGCTTACTATATAGCAAGTACACTTGTTATAAAAATATATTTTCCTTAGATATGCAAAAACAATTTCGAGGCCACCTACTAGTATCCTGTGCCTAGATGAGAAAGTATACTTGTAACAAATTACTGTGCGCTTTCTAATTCTACTGCATAAAAATTAAAAAACAAAATATACAAAGGAACTGAATTCCTGGGGCAGGAAGGAGTAAGGGAAGGCCATTTGTCATGAAGTCACCATGACAGTTGCCAGTGCCTCCCTTTCATGGTAGGTCAGCCAACAGTGTCAACTCTTCAGAATGAGATTCTAGGTGATGTTTGTGCTGGTGAATTAGAGCAAGGAGTTGGTGATGTCTAGGTCACGGGTCATTTCCTTAGTGGCTCATAGCACAGGCTGCAGCCCAACCCCAGTAGGCGCCCTGTGGTCTCATGTCTGGGTCTAGAGGTCAGGTCCATTGGGCCAAAGTTGTTACCACTGCTAAAAGCAACTCCAAGGACTTTAGCTGGATCATGCACATGCATAAATGTAGGTTGGGTGAACATACGAACATACGAGCTAGACAGGAAGCAACACCAAGGGGACATAGCTGTGGGAAAAGTACCCCATCAGTGAGGTTCATGTAGAAACTCCCTACACATAGCCATCTATCTTCCCCTAAGATCAACATTAACAATTAAGTCAGTCTCTCTGTGTTTCTTTCAGGAATGTGTGTCTTAGAAAGTAACCTTGTCTTTGGTCTCTGGTCTAGACCTTTTTGACCTTTAGACTAGATAAAGGCGTACCTTTATCAAGCCTTTTGAATACATTTAGGTTTTTTCTGCCAATAGGAACTCTTGGAATAATGATTTCCCTATGTGTATATTTCTCAGTGTGATGGAAGCCTTACCTTTATGTGGTTGGTAAAATTACTCTTTGTGCCAAGATATCATTATATTTAATAAACCCTAAATGCTAGAAGAAGTTGCAGAAGAGGGAGTGGATTGGTCCTTCTTTGCTTGGGGGGCTTACAATGTAACAGATCAAAAAATATACATCTTTCATATTCACATGAAAGAAAACATTCCTCTTAACAATTTTTTGATGTTTGCAATAAATGCTTGAGTGATTTTCAAAAAAGAAAGAAGAAAGTATCTCTGGCAGCCAGGGTATCACTGGGAAGAAAATGGGGGCAGGAAGCCCAAACAGGATGTTACTGCCAAAGTCTGAGGGAGTGGGTAGAGGGGACAGGAGAGGCTGGCCCACCTACCCTGCAGACACAAGAGGATGGGGTGGTGGGGGGCGACTAGAGAAGCCTTGTCAGAAGCCTTCCCCTAGATAATCCCATAAGGATCACAACAGGAGGAGTGAAGGTGGCTCCCTGGGGAGGCCCTGGTAGAAGCTGAGAAGGGTGAGGATGAGTTTTGTGTCGGTTGTGTTGGAGATGAGATGGCTATGTGACATGCTGGTGGGGATATCCAGAAAGAGATATTCAAAAAGGTCTAGACCAGAGACCTATGTGTGTGGATGCTGGGCATAGAGCAGTTACCTCAGCATAGATGGAATCACTGAAGGGCAAGATGGAGAAAGAAGACTGGGATAGGAACCTCAAGAATGGGAGAGAGGTGGAAGCCTGTGTAGAAGGTAAGAGGAAGAAAAGGCCCAGGAGAGAAGTGTTGATAGAAGAGGCTTTCAAGGAGGGTGATAGGGTTGGGAGGGTCAGGAGAATGAGGACTCAGAAAAGACCACTGAATCTGGCAGGTCTGGGACTCTTAGGACCTGCAGAGGGAGCAGCCCCAGAAAGTAAATACACAAAGTACAGAAAGAACACTAATCCGAGGCTGGGAGGTACTGACACCCCAGGTAAGCCAAGAGATGGACCAGGGGTGGTTGAGTCATCAGCTTTTCCAGGCAGTGTGATAGCACCAGGCAGGTGAGAGACTGAATGGAGAGAGGAGGGAAGTCATGGTTCAGTACACAGACAGAGGAGGAAGCCACTAAAGATGGGAAAATCAGAGGCAATCAAAGGGCTGGGAGGATTCTCTGTCACAGGATGGTTCAGACAACTGTGAGAATGGACTGGGGAAGCTAGAGGGAAGCCCCATTAGGAAGAGGTCATGACAGTCCAGGAGGAGTGATGGAAGCCTAGACCAGAGGGGTGGTGATAGAGGAAAGAGCAGTGGGGAGTGCAGAGACACATTTAGAAGTAGTGGGTTGAGTGTGGGGGTGAGAGGAACAGAGGAACCAAAACTGGCCTCATACCGAGCAGCACTGAATGTTGTCATCTGAACAGCAGACTTCCAATTATACCATTTTCCTGAGAGTGGGTGGAGGGTGGGCAGGGCCTCTAGATGGGAGCATGGTAAGAGCACTTCTCATGGCTAGCATCTGCAGGGACTTCCCTCAAAGATGCAGGGCCAAAGTCTCTGAGCGAGCTCTGGGGAGGCAGTGGGAGGTCCAGCCTGGTAGGACCACCTCAGATCTGACCCCCAACCTCTCTAGGTCCTAGCCTGGATACAGTCATGGCAATCTAGGCCCAGAGGTCTGGTCAGACTCCTCTCACAATCCTGAGAACAGGAATCACCCTTTATGTAAAACGATATATGCTAACTAACTTAATAATATACATACATATACATATATACATATATATATACATACATATATATCTATATAACAACATAACATAAAATAAAAATAACATAACATAAAAAATAAAATGATGTAGCTTTCCACAAGATGGGCATTTTTAGTTTTTACCTCTGGGAAATGGAGTATTTGTTTTCTAAGAAACAGATTCTTGGATAGAAAGAAGGTGTGTAGGGGAAGGACAGCCAGGAGCCAGATGATGAAGGGTACTGTGTGCTAAGATGGGGAGTCTGACCACTGTGCAGAGGACACCAAATATACTCTGTGATCACCTCAGTTCTAGAAACCTCCATCTCACCCCGGGCTCTACCACAGGTCCTGTCATCTTCCAGAACGAAGCCACCTCTAGATCCAAACCCAGATCCCATTCTAATCAGACCATGAACTCCTTTTCCAAGCACTCTCTCCTTTAGTCTCGCCATCTATTCTACTACCTCCTAGACTCAAGGATTCCAGGCCCCCAATATCCTGGCTTACCTACCTTGCCCAGCTAGAACTCAAATGACCACCTGACCCACATCTTATCAACATCCTAAAGCTTCCCTCACTGCTGTTCCCCCTTCCTGTTCAGAAAAACTCCAGTTCCCCTATCAACCTCACAGTCAGCCTTCTCTTCTGCTGCAGACTGCTATCTGGCCCCCTAAATATGTTCTCTTCTTCAACAATAACAGAGTTTTAGTTGGGCACTTGGCTGCCTAGCTAGACAGATCCATTTCCCAGACTTCCTTGCAGTGAGTGCCTAAGTTCTCACCCATAGAACGCTGAGCACAAGCAATGTGCCCAACTTCCCTCTCTCTTACCTAAAAAGAAATTATTGCTTTCCACTTCTGCTCTTAGCCCTTTTCAGGAGCTGGAAGTGGCAGAGACCCAGCTTTGGAGATGCAGCCATATTGGCACAGTCTACAGAATAAAGGAACAACACAGAGGGGATCTAGAACCCTGAGTGGTTCTAGGAAATGAGCCAGTCCACCAGCCTGGGCCACTTTCCTCTCTTTGGATTGTAATGTGAGATAGAAATAAATATTTATTTAATCCACTCCTTGTTACAGCAGGTTCTACTATAGTCAAATATGTGGAGAAAAATGCCACCACCAATCGAGGCAGTACCACCATAAATACCTTGTGTCCAACCTCAGCTGAGTTCCACTTTCACTTGATGTTGGTCAGCTCCCTTGCAAATTCACCCACCCAGTAAAGGCTACAAAGTCTCAAGATACTTATCAGGTCTCTGTCCAACCTCTTACTTTCAATCAAGAATGCTGTCTCTTATGACACTACAAATGCTGAAAGCATCAAACAAGGTCTCCCACTATGTCCCAGCCACCCCTACAATCCTCTCCTCTTATCCCAATGGTATAGATGTCCTTCCCTCTGTGCTCTGGTCAGACTCCCTGGATTACAATTACAGGAGTGTAATTGCAATTACAGCTCAACTAACTATATGTGCAAGCTAGCTCAGTCTCCCTTTCCTCAGCAGTAAAATGGAGATGATGACAATACTACTTGACAGGATTGTGAGAAGTAAAAGAAATAATGCATGTAAAGGAACTAGCACAATGCCTAGTATACAGTAAGCAATGGCTAGCTGCTACTAATATTGCTAAAACAAAGGTGACCACGTCACTACCTCATGGAAGCCCTTCATGGAATCTCCATCACCTATACGGCAAAATCCAAACCTCTCAGTGTTAGGCCCTTCATGCAACATCAGCCATCTACTCCTTGAATCTTCTCTCTTCCCCTCTCTGTCTTGAACAGTATGCTCCAATAATACCAAACTAACTACAGATCTAAAAACTCAAATCAATTCAATGTTTACTCATTTGACGTATACACATTAAAATGCCCACCTATGCAGTATTAACAATTACCCTAATAAATGAATTCCCCTTTCTGGAAAAGAATACCTACCTCCCTAAAAATCACCAACATGAGAAAGAGTCTATTTTCATCTTGAGTCTGGGAAATGATACTGAATTCAATTTGTTTCCTTCCTTGTAAAAATAATATAGTTAGGTTACCCTCTTTTTAGCTCTAAAATGTGATGCTATCCTAAAATGGCTGTGGGAAAAAAGCAATCTTTATATCTATTTTTAAACCTTATTATATTGTTTAAATGCACTTGAAATGTTGCATCCTGTGGAAAGGGAATGAGGCTCTTTTAAGAGGGACAGATGAAACATGAGCCAGATGGTGAGGCTGGTAACAAAGGGATGCTGAAAGTGGGAAGAGGTCCAATGTAGCCAGAAAGAAGAGTGGAGACAGAGGAAGGTCCTCAGGGAGGAGCCAGTCCCAGGTCCTGGCAGCACCAGGCTGCAGCCTCCTGTCTCTTCCTTTTCCTGCCTTCCCAGAAGAGGCAAGAAGAACCCTAGGGAGCCCTTATCACAAGACAAGAGTCTGCTTAGCTGACAAGAATGCCTGTCAGGTCAAATAAAGCTGCCCTTCTTTTGGCTAAGTCATCTGTGGGTATTTCTGGGGGAACAAAAAGAGCAAAGGCCAGAGGGACACTGCCTAGAGATTCCAACACAAAACTTAAAACACAGGTTTGTCAAGACATTGCATTTCCTGGTGAAGAGATTATGGTCAAGTCAAACCCATTCTCAGCAAAGTCAGAGTTAAAGGAACTTTATTCAAAATACTAACTCTGGTGGGGCTTCTGGGGGGCTCAGTCGGTTGAGTGTCCGACTTCGGCTCAGGTCATGATCTCATGGTCCATGAGTTCGAGTTCCGCGTTGGGCTCTGTGCTGATAGCTCAGAGCCTGGAGCCTGCTTTGGATTCTGTGTACCCCCACCCCCGACCCTGTCCCTCCCCAACTTGTGCTCTGTCCCTCAAAAAAAAATGAATGTTAAAAATAAAAATTAAGGGGCGCCTGGGTGGCTCGGTCGGTTAAGTGTCTGACTTCGGCTCAGGTCATGATCTCGCGGTCTGTGAGTTCGAGCCCTGCGTCGGGCTCTGTGCTGACAGCTCAGAGCCTGGAGCCTGTTTCGGATTCTCTGTCTCCCTCTCCCTCTGCCCCTCCCCTGTTCACACTCTGTCTCTCTCTGTCTCAAAAATAAATAAACGTTAAAAAAAAAATTTAAAAATAAATAAATAAATAAATAAAAATTTAAAAAAAATGCTAACTCTGGTGCTTTTCTGGAGCCAGGACCTATGTCCAATTCCTCCTCAAGTCCCCCAAAGTATCCAGAGTATCCTGTTCCCTGCGTTATACAGACAACTTCTAGGGCATTCTTTAGATGTATACTAAGTAACGGAGTGGGCAAACAGTTTAACTTCAAAAATTAACAAACCTTATATGGATGCAAATAGTCTAAATAAAGGCATATAAAATATAGTTCAATAAATTCATGTCATATAGCATTAAATAAATGTTTAAGCTCTTTAAAAAATTTTTCTTTAACGTTTATTCATTTTTGAGAGACAGAGACAGACCATGAGCAGGGAAGGGGCAGAGACAGAGGGAGACACAGAATCCAAAGCAGGCTCCAGTCTCTGAGCTGTCAGCACAGAGCCCGACGCAGGGCTCGAACTCACAAACTGCAAGATCATGACCTGAGCCGGAGTTGGACGCTCAACCAACTGAGCCACCCGGGTGACCCTGTTTAAGCTCTTTTAATAAGAAATTTTATGGAGACATATAGCCAATCTTTGACTTACTTCCAAAGGCACTAGGTAATTAGACCATGAAGCTAGAGGAAAGGCACTCAGTAGGAGATACTTCAGGGCAAATACTGAGGAGAAATAAATATCCTTGCAAGCTCAAGTCTATAAAGTGGTGGCAGAATCATAGCCCAGTGGAAAATAGGGCTAGAGACCAAAGTAACAGCAATCACAAGGGAACAGCAGATTTTGGGGACACAGACTTAGAGGCTGAAAGTTTAGGTAACAGTAATCCCTGCTGGCTTTCTCCTCAAATATGGCAGTATTCACGAACCTTAAAACAAGCCAACTGGGCATTCCCTCCATTCATTGAAACTTCACAATCACTGTACTTCCTCTCATACCTGACAGAACTTCTGAAGCATTAAATATATTGCTACAGGAGACCAGATTCTAGTCCATTACTCCATTTCTGCACAGAGACAGGCATTGCTAGCTTCCCGCCAGCAGCTACATGGTATTTCCTTACTAATACAAACCCAGTTTTGTTCAGGGTAAGAATGTGCTCAACTAAAAACACAATTTCCTCAAACAGGTATAAACTGATGAGTGAATAGTATATATCCGTATGATGATGAAGTGTGTGTGTATGAGTGTATGTGCACACATACATACACCCATATGTATTCATACAATGGAATATTATTTGGCAATAAAAAAGAAATGAATTACTGATACATGCTTCAACATGAACCTCAAAAACATTATGCTAAGTAAAAGAAGCACATGGGGTGCCTGAGTGGCTCAGGTGATTAAGCATCTGACTCTTGATCTCAGCTCAGGTCTTGATTTGAGGGTGGTGAACTTAAGCCCTGCGTTTGGCTCCAGGCTGGGCATGGAGCCTACTTTAAAAAAAAAAAAAAGGAGCTACATGCAAAAGGCCATATATTTTATGATTCCATTTATATAAGAGGTTCAGAATAGGCAAATATAGAGACAAAGTAGATTAGTAGTTGCCTAGGGCTGGGAGTGGGAAATGCTGGTGGGTATGGGACTTCTTTTCAGAATGGTAAAAATGAATTTGATTGTGGTGATGGTTACACAACTATGTGAATATAGTGAAAATCATTAACTTGTACACTTTAAATGAGTGATATGTGAATTATATCTCAATAAAGCTATCGAAAAAAAGCCCCATAAATTCTAATTTCCCATAATGCATAAGAGCTAGGGGTGCCCATAGGCTACAGTTCTGGCCACTCTAAGATGCTGGTGGAAATATACTACGGGAAAGTTAACAGTCTCTTCATAAAAAGGACTCTGCTAACGCATGCCTTTTGCCTTTCATCCTTTCCCCATCTTCCCAGGTCTAGGCCCTTGGGGGTCCCTAAGAGCAAAAGCATGCTAAAGACGGCAGAGCAGCAAAAATGGAGGATACCAGGTAATAGATGATATCCTGGAATCACTACACCAGCCCTGGTTTACCTCTCTCTGGATTTGTTATGGGAGAGAAATAAACCTGTATTTAGTTAAGTGATTATAGATAGGCTTCTTTTTCTTTTATTTTTGAGAAAGAGAGCAGGGGGGCGTAGAGAGAGAGGGGGACAGAGGATCTGAAGCGGGCTCCTTGCTCTTAGCACAGAGCCTGATGAGTCACGAACTGTGAGATCATGACCTAAGCCGAAGTCAGACGCTCAATCGACTGAGCCGCCCATGTGTCCCTACAGTTAGATTTCTATCACTTGTAGTCAAATGCTATCTCTCATGATGCATGCCTATCTAACATCAGCCTATGCTTATTCTTGAAGCCAAGAAGACAAAAGGCAAAAAAGTAGACTCAGAAAGATACAAAAAAGTTGATTCCAAATGTAACATTCAGGCATCATGAAGTCAGCTTTGATTTCTCTCTCTTTTATTTAAGGGTAAATAGTTATTTTATTTTCAAACTATACGTGTTTTCTCCAATCTTGATATATCCCCATGGGAGTGCTTATCCCTCTCTAAAAATAAATCACTAAGAAATGCTTTAGTTTTGAAATATGGGATAAACCAAGTATGAACAAATGCCATATTATTATTTGCTCAAACAAATATCAATTCCCATTTCTTTTTTTTTTTTAAATAAGTTTCTAACATCTTAGAGAGCAGCACTCAGAGAGCAAACAGAGGCCTGCAGATTCAGTCTACTTATATATAAAAGTTATATATATAAAACACTTATAAGTGCACTCAATACACTTATGTAGGATGTTCATGTGTCCCAAAGAATGAAGTTCAATGTTATTCTAAAATATTAAGCACAAAAATAAAAGTAAAATAAAATTAACTTAATAAGCAACTGTATTTTTCCTTTCTAGACCCATAAATTATATCACCTCCTTTTTATTATATGAGGTGGGGATGAGGGGTAGACCAGGAAAACAATCTATCACTAATGCCAATGAATTACTTCATTTGGGGTAATTATTTTCATGTGTAATGACAAAGTTGACTTTGTAAAAATGTGAAACAATCTGCCATTGGGCTAATTATTCCTGTGACCAGGGAATAATGAAGTGAAAAAGTCGCCAAGGGATTTGGGGGAGGGGGTGGTTTAAGCCACCACTGGGGTGGGATATAGTCTTCCCTACCAATCTGTCTCTTCTTATTTCATGCCATATTGGTTTATATTACATAAATCTTAAACTCTTCAAATTTGAATATAAATATCACACTGATAATAGAACACAGTATTTTAAATATGAGATAATGATTTTAAAAAATCAGCAGACTTTTTTTTAAGCCTAATTGCCCTCGTGCAAATAGATATTTTTACTCAATTCGTTAAATATTCAATCCTACCATGTGTCAAGCACTAATTAAGCAAATGAGATTCAGACGTGAGTGACATACAAATTCCTATCCTCAAGGGATGCACAGCCAAGTGGTAAAAATAAGCCCACATCTTACCTTTGTCACAGTGCAAACCCAGGAACAAAGCTGAAAAGCAACTACAAAGCCTGGAGGAGCAGGGTAAGGTGTCAGAGCAGTCTCCTGCACACCTGGGTGATCTGGAGTGGAGTGTGGCACTCTAAGAGGAGCAGCACATGCAAAGGAAAGGACACATGAAATGACACAATGCATGCAGGCAAGAGTAGTGAGCTGGAGAAGCAGTAGGTAAAACTGCAGGGTTCAGTGGAGACTGCGCACTTGGGAGTCCATAACCCTATCCTGAAGGCTTTGGGAAAGTGGTGAAGGGCTTAAGCAGGGACAGCAGCTCTGTTTTAGGAAGCATTACTCTGCCAGAGTTTGGGTGGGTGGGTTAAGGGTTAAGGGTCAAGGCCAGTAGGAAGTTATGGAGGCAATGGAGCAAAAGATGATGGTGGTGAGCAAGACAACCATGTTGGGTCTGAAGTCCTAAGGAAGTGAACTCAACAGAGCCTGATTTTCATATAACAGAAAGTTATAAAGTTCTGTGGACCACCTCCCCTCCCCTTCACATTTTTTCCCCAATTAAAACATCACCTTTACCACAACCAAAGAGACTGGGGGCAGGAGTTGAGAGTCTTTCATGCTTATAGACCAAATGACATGAAAAAAGGTGTCCCATACCCTAAAGGGACTTCTTCCCCTTACTGGATCATTCCCATTAGCCTCTGGAACATTTTGTGGTACTGTATCTTCATCTGGAAAACAAACATGCTCTCCTCCCAGTCCCCCTGCCTGCACCCCCAAATACTTCTTTGATCTCCTGTAGTTAAATGCTCCATTCCCCTTCATAAGAAGAACTCTTCAACAGTGCTGACTACAGCAGCATCTCCGCCTACCCACTTCAGTCATACTTCAGCTTGCTCCAATCCCTCCTGCTTTTGTCAATAACCTCCATAATGCCAAATTCCATAGAGGCTTCTTTCCCCATGTTGAAATACTTACTTTACTGGGCTCCCATGACAACTCATTTTCTTGTTTCTGTTGTTGCTTTTTCCCATGAGAGTGGCTTCTTTTCAGTCCTCTTTTGCCATCTCTTCTTCCTTCACTAAAGTGTTAAATGTTGAGAGAGCATAGGACTCAGTCCTAAAACCTCTTTCCATCTAAACTCTCTCCAGAGGTAAGTTTATCCAATACCATGACTCTAAATATAGTCTATATGTTATACTCCTACATTAACATGTTCAATGAGACCTCTTCCCTGAGTTGCAGACTCTCATCTATCTACATAGATAACCAACTGGCATCTCAAACACGGCCTACAACAAATTACAGATTCCCTTCGCCAAAGCAAAATTCTATTCCTTTTCAAGTTTTTTTTTTCCATCTCAATATATAGTTTGGCCATACAACCAGATGCTCAAGCCCCAAACCAACTAGTCATCCTTGATTACTCTTTCATTCTCCACCCAACCTTCCAACATGCAAAAGATGTAGATGCTGTTACCTTCAAAACTTGTCTCTAATCTGCCCCTTCCAATCTCTCATACTACCCAAATTGGTCCCAAACCACTGTCCTTTATTTCCTAAACTATGCAACATTTCTTAATGAGTCTTATTACTTTCCCTCTTGCCTCCCTACAATTCAATCTTTACAAAAGACCTGGCATAGTATTTTTTAAATGGCAAATCAGATCATGTCACTGCCTTATTTAAAAAAAAAAATGCTTGAATGAAAAATTCCATTTTATTTAGAATAAAATATGTGCCCCATGGCTTACAAGGCCTTGCTGTTATCTGTTCTGTGTCTTTCAGACCTCATCTGGTACCCTCTTATCCCTAACTATATTACAGCCATGCTGGTCTGTGTCCTCATCTTCCAGCAGCAGCAGCTGGAAGATAAGCAGAAAAGGCCACATCCAGAGGACAGTTTGTTCTGTTTTGAGGCCTCTGCAATTATGTCCCTTCAGCCTGGATCTTCTCATAGCTGGCCTGTCATTCAGATGTCAGTTCAAATGCCACCTGCTCACAGAAACCTGGCTAAATATTACACCTAAAGTTTTTCTCTATGATACCACTTTTTTTTTTTCCACAGCACTTACCAAAATCTTACTTATGTCCATTATCTGCTTTTCCCAACCAGAATGTAAGACTTAGAAAGAGAGGAGCCCCATCTGTCCTATTCCCTGCCTATCTTGAGAGCCAGACATACAATGGACACTCAATAAATATACATGTATTGAATGAGTAACCTAACCCTCCTTGCTTCTACAAATAAAATTTTCTTACAATGGGGGTGTTATAAGAAAGGACAGACTGTAATAGAGCGCTAGGTCTTTGGAGTCAACTTATAAAACCGTATCAGTGCTTTGTGAATTTGCTTCTTCCCTATAAAAAGTACCTTTTCTGCAAAATCTCTTCAGTAATATTCACACCCTACAACAAAACAATTAGAAGAAGACCAGCCATGGAAATCTTATAACTGCTCTTTTCATTGAAGTCAATGACTCCAAGTAGCTCAGCAAGAAAAATCTATTTAAACTCTTAAACCACCTACTGAAACAAAAACACATATATAACATAAAACAGCTTACAAACACAAAAAGATAAGGTTAAAGGCATCACACATCCCAGCAAACTGAGAGCACCTCCAAGAGCAACTGCTAACTTGGGATAGTAAGTCACATGTCAGCACTTTTTCTTTTAAACTGATCTTGTACATAATAGAACTGTGATTTCTAAACAATATATTTCTAAACAATAACCTGAACACAAAACAGAATGAAGTGAATGTTGGAAGGGATGCTAGAGTTGAACCATTCTATGTACATAATGCATATAAAGAACTAAATAAATATTTGTTGACTGAATGCCAAGATTACAGGTTGTGAACAAAATCATTTGTAACTTACAAACAGTTCAAAGAGCTTTTAAAAAACTGGGCATTCAGGGGGCTAAGTATTTCATAAAACCAAAGAACCACTGTTATTAAATAAATGGTACTCAGAAAAATCATACTCTTGGTCTGCTTTTGGAAGAGCATGTGCTGGGTGAGCTACTTTTCCAGATGTGCTGACGCATAAAACTTCTTTAAGAATGGCACAAGCCTCCAACTGCTACACATTCTCCCTAATAACCTGTAAGGATGGGAATAGAGGCAGGCACCTGCAGGCCTAGCTATTTAGGCAGCCCATTCAACTCTGCCTTAGGCCAACTACAACCAAGCATCAATACATACATACCCCTCATTTAATGGCTCTGGATAAAAGTTTCAATGTTGTAATACTTCCTTGTAATAATAACCCCAACATCTTATTAGACTTTGGATGTTGAGTAGAGTCAGCTGTAACTGTGTTAGGGCTTCAGAGCCTGATTACACGGATGTCTAGCTGGTTGCTACATGTTCAAAGACTTATCAAACACAACCAATTGTTCATTATGAACAATATGTTCAATACTGTTGTAATATAAAACAAATCCTTTAATTTTTCAAGTGTTTTAAGAAATAACTTTATACTTAAGCCAGTCTTGAAGATTAGCACAAAATTTACCAGTTTACTTTCTTTTTTCTTCACTACCCAGAACAACTCAAGCACCCATTCTGTGCATAGCACTACCCTAGGTGCAATAAAAGGGATTCTTAATCTTAGAAACATGATTTCACTTTCTGGAACTGTATTATCTCTTTTCTCAGAGAGTAAAATAAATAAAATCGCCATCATTTACTACTGACCTGCCCCAAATCTACTTCCAGCTCACAGAAACACTAATTCCTGCCCAACTGAAGATGTTTCAATGAACTCAGCTTCTACTTTCCCCAAAATAAGAAAGCAGAAATAATTTCCATTAAAAAATTAAAAAAAGAACAGTTTCCCACAAAAGGACTTCTATTTCTAAATTTTTTTTCATTTTTTTCCCCGTAGCTTTCCCACAGTTTTCTTCCTCTAATATTGCCTTTTCCTGTACAAGGCAAACCAGACATCTTTTTATGCTGTTTTTCTTTTCCTAAGGAAAAAGTAATGTATCTTGAAGACAAACCATTCCCAAGACTAGTGATAAATATTAAAAAACAAAAAAAAACAAAAAAAAAATTTTAAAGGTGAATCACCTATATTACCTTGACGAAGTAAAAAAATAAAAAGCAGTTGGCACTAAGATAGCTATTTCAAATATCTGTGTTTAAACAATTTTTAAAACTGTTTATTTATTTTGTAAGAATGTACCCCTAGTCCAAAGTAACTATGTTTTAAAAAATTTGGGGCCAAAAAATTTACAAAAGGCTTTTCAGTTCAACCTAATAAAAATGATATCTAGAAAATATTCCACATTATTACGTCTGTCTTTAAAAGTTCAGATTCTAAAGCATTCCTAAGGCACGGTGTTCCGGAAGACATGTGCTTCTGCTGGTGTTGTATGATGTACGAAGCATCTATGACTGGTTCCAAGTGAGCCCCGACAGGCACAGTGCTCCTGATGCTGTGGGACTGTGAGAAGCGAGTCAGACATAAGCCCCCAGGGCTGCATGGAACTCCGTGAGACACTGTACCAGCTGCTGGAACTTGGGCCTCTCCTCTGGGTCTAAGGCCCAGCAACAGGCCATCACAGCAAATCTGCAGAGTGACACAAATGGAAAATTGGGTTAATGATAATACAGTACTCCTAATCTTCTGGTCAATTTGATGCCAGTTATGTTTTTTGTCTAAAGGTGGGCATGGAAAAAATGATATTAAAAACCAATGAATATTACTATATGTTGGCAGTTCTAAAATGAAAAGAAACTAAAACAAGTTACCTGGATTTTATGTGTGGATTTCCATTCTTCATGATGTCATATCAAAATACATCAGCAAATACAGAGATTTCATATAAATACCTAAAACCCATGTTTTCTGAGAGAAAGAACTTGAAGGAAGTAGAAAGTTTATCTAAGCTCTAAGCACCCTACATCTACAGTGAAATCAGTGCAAAAGCTGCCACCTCACCTTGGTGTATAAAGCTTCGGGGGATTCAGGAACTGAGACCAGAGTCACGTGTGCACCCAATCACCCCTGAATAGCCTCCTGCCCCCCTCAATCCCATAATTTATATGGGAAGTTACACGATGAAAGCAGGAAACAGGAACTATCTCAGTCACTAGCCTGGAGCAGTTTCCTTACATATCAGTTGACGCCAATTGACAAGGTAAGATGACAGTGAGAAAGGCTTTTTATAACTAAGGCTGTATAAATAAAAGTCAGATACTCACTCTACATAGAATAACTGACACAGTATTCAGTACTGTCTTACTATGTACATTATTAGTCTCTCAGATTAGACTTACAAATAGAAGAACAATAAAATGTTCTAATGACAAATGTATTAAAGAGTGAATGAGTCTGGTTTACTTTGCGATTCTCTATGAGTCTAATTCAAATCCAAAGAGTCATTATTCTCTAAAGGAAAGTCTCTGTATGAATACAGACACCGGCTCTTCTTTTATCCCAGTATCATAAATGGAGTGAAACCCATGTCTTCAAATTCAGAAACACTTACAGCTCATCAGGACAGTTGATTGGTTGGGCTATTCGGTAGCCATCTTTCAAGTACGCAGCCATCTCAAAAGGATCAATGTCCACATACGGTGTCTGTCCCAGAGTCATGAGCTCCCACAGCGTCACTCCAAAGGCCCACTAAGGAGAGGAAGAGAAACACGATGAGGCAACATTTACAACATGGGCAGACTGCTGCTGCCCATGACCAGGGATGAACCGAAAATAGCACCCAATCTTAAAGGAAGCAAAACATCTACCAAAAGAAGTCTATGATAGCTACTTAGTTTCTCTGAGACAGAAAAGAGCATTTTGGGGCGCCTGGGTGGCTCAGTTGGTTGAGCGTCCAACTTCAGCTCAGGTCATGATCTCACAGTTAGTGAATTTGAGCTCCGTGTCGGGTTCTGTGCTGACAGCTCAGAGCCTGGAACCTGCTTCGGATTCTGTGTCTCCCTCTCTCTCTGCCCCTAGCCTGCTTACACTCTCTTTTTCTCTCTCAAAAATAAACATTAAAAAAGAAAGAAAGAAAAAAGAAAAGAGCATTTTAATGAATGCACCCTTTAATGTGAATATCATTATTATATATTCTAAGGTAATTAGATCCCTTGGAATGAACTGTTTTTACTGTTGATTACAAGACTCACCACCCTAGGGGCGTCTGGGTGGCTCAGTCAGTTAAGCATCTGACTTCAGCTCAGGTCATGATCTTGCAGTTTGTGAGTTCAAGCCCCGCATCAGGCTCTGTGCTGACCACTCAGAACCTGGAGCCTGCTCTGGATTCTGTATCTTCCTCTCTCTCTACCCCTCCCCTGTTCACACTTTCTCTCTCTCAAAATAAATAAACATAAAAAAAAAAAAAAAAAAAAAAAAGACCCACCACCCACCACCATTAATTATATCTAAGATTTTCCTAAAATGAAAAATCTGTTACATTATATAACTATAGTCAGTGTCCACAACTGAAAAGTGGAAAATGAATAAAACTTAAGCCTAACTGCAGGAAGGGCATTCTGAATACACGAAATATGTAAACTATTTAAATATAAGATGTCATGGATTTTTACTATATTCAAATAATTTAAATTAATAAATGAAAGTATCTTGAAAAAACATCTTTGGACCTTGCTTGAGTAAAAGATTAGATTTATTTAAAATCAACATGTGAACTGTCAGTAAGAACAGAAATCATAAGCAGTGGCAACAGTGTTTATTCATGGTCCAAGCAGGACTCCCCATTTTGGCCCTGGCTCACAGGGATTGCTATCCTGGCTCACAGGGATTGTGCAGCAGGCAGGCAACACGTCTACATAGTTATTGCCATGTGGTCAGAAAGGGCTCAGAGCAGGAACTCCCACTGATCCACTGCCACTTGTGAACCCTGAGGTCAGAACAGCTGAAGCTGGATGAAGAGGAAGATATCTGTGTACCATGGTATCGTGTTTATGAGTCCCTTCTGTTCTAGACATTTTGAATCCTTTACGTTATCTAATTCTCACAAAAAACCTGTGAGAAGCACTGGTAGCCCAATTTTACAGGTAAGAAAAACTGAGGCCAGAGAAATAACTGGCCCCAAAAACCAAATTTTTTGAGTGAAGGAGAAAAAAAATTAAGAAAAAGAAAAACACACGAGTCAAAAATGAGTCTGTGTACAAAATCTGAGCATAGTGCATTAAATTTTAAGTAATTATTTTTCAATAACAAAATCGAGAAATACTCCCTAAAGTATACAGATTTAAAAAAACCCTTATATTAGTGAACAATAGCTTTATTTCTTATTATAATCTATGCAAAAAAAAAAAAAGCAGTGGAAAGATATCTTTTAGGATATTTAAAAAACTATCAATGGAGAATTCTATACCAAGCCAAAATATACTTCAAAAATGAAGGCAAAAATACAGCATTTTTTAGACAAACAGAAGCTGAGATGGAAATTAGGATCTACACAAAAAAATGAATAATACTAAAAACATGAGTAACAACTAGATTTTTTTTATTTTAAAGTTTCTTTAATAGATTGTTTAAAGCAAAAACAGTAACAGTGTATTGTGGGGCTTATAATGTATATAGTAGTAAAATGTATGTCCACAGTAGCATAAAGGATGGAAGGAGATACTAAGTGGAAATATTATAAATGCTCTACCATTAAACATGAGTGGTAGAATATTATTTGAAAGTCGAAGGTGTACGCTGTAAACTCTAGGAGAGGGTTCTCAACCTCAGCACTATGTATATTGTGGGCTGCATAATTCTTTGCTGTGAGAGGCTATCCTGTATCTTGTGGGATCCTTAGCAATATCCTTGGCCTCTACCCACTAGATGCCCCAAGTGTGGTAACTGAAATTACCTCCAGATCTTACTCAATATCCCCTGGTGGGGAGGGTAAAAATGCCCCTAGCTGAAGGTGAAAACCACTAAGTTAGACTAATCAAAGAAAAGAAAGGACACACACTACTGATGCCAGGAATGAAAGAGCATCATTACATCAAAAAATATGAACTCAACTTTATGACAATAAATTCAATTAACTTAGATGAAATGAACAAATTCCTCAAAAGATGTCAATTATCAAAGTAGACATAAGAATAAACAGAAAATGTATGTAGCTTATATCTATTACAGAAATTGAATGCATAGTTAAAAATGTTTCCACAAAGAAAACTGCATCCAGTTTCACTGGGTGAATTCTACCAAATTTGAAAGAGAAAAAGACAAACCTTTATTAGTTTCCTAGGGCTGCCATAATGAAGTACCACAAACTGGGTGGCTTACACAACAGTATGTATTATCTCACAGTTCTAGAGTCTAGAAGCTTATTCTCAGCTTCTGGTGGCAGCCAGAAATCCTTGGTGTTCCTAGGCTTACAGCCGTGGCAACTCACTCTGCCTGTTTTCACTGACATTCTCCCTTCCCATGTCTGTGTCTCTTCTTATAAGGACACTAGTCATACTGGATTAAAGTACACCCTAATTGAGTATGACCTCATCTTAACACTATGTCTGCAATGACCCTATTTCCAATTAATGTCACATTCTAAGGTACTGTGGTTTAGGACCTCAACCTAGTTTTTAGGGGGGCACAATTCAACCTATAACACAATCCCATACAAATTCTTCTCAGAAAATGGAGGAAGGGAATATTTCCCAACTCATTTTGAGGCTAGCATACCCTTAAATACCAAAACCAAAGAGTTAATAAGCCTTTGGAACTCAGTATCCTTTTCATTAACAGATCATTAGGGTGGAGCAATGCCCATCCCTGAGGTCTAGGTTTTTGAAGGGGGATGGAGTGCAGGGGAGAGTGGAGAGAAAGGGACGACAGGTGGATGGAGTGCAGGGGAGAGTGGAGAGAAAGGGAGGACAGGTGGGGAGGGATGTATAATTTTAAAATCTCCATAGAGACAGCCTACTGGAATTTTCCTTAAAACTGCTGGTTTAAAAATGGAAAAATGATTTCAAATTAATAAAATTTAAAGGAAGGTGCCTGCATACATCTAGGTATTTATCTATCTTAAAGGCTCACTCTAGGTGAACTTTTAATAATGATAATAATTAGTAGTACATAATTTTAAAAATCATGTCCAATTTCCATATGGAAGGCAGTTCACCACCCTGATGCAATAGAGCCCAAAGAAGTAAAACTGGTTGGGTGTTCTCACCCTTTCTTCATGAGATGAGATGGGCCTGTTCTTACTCACTGGATTGTGGCAGCAGCTGTGGAAAAGGAATAATCCAAACTAGATTTTGGAGGAATAAACAATGGGAATTAGTAACAAGTGGATACTGCCATTTTGTACACAAGGAATAACCCCACCCACTGACAATGGAGGTACATTCTATCAATTTCTGACTGTAAGGGACTTTCACAGTAATGCTGCTGGTATCTGAGATCTGGACATACACGGGTATGAAAAT
Source organism: Panthera uncia (assembly GCF_023721935.1). NCBI lineage: Eukaryota > Metazoa > Chordata > Mammalia > Carnivora > Felidae > Panthera > Panthera uncia. The sequence continues at coordinate 125,817,957 of NC_064810.1, read as the reverse complement.
AGTATAATGTGCATAAGCTGACTGTAAAAAAATTACTTCTTTCGCATTGTTCTGTTCACATTATTTTCACTAAGCTTCCACCTAAGGTTCTCATATTACATATTGCAACACTAATAAACACCAAAAAAAAAAAAAAAAAAAAAAAAAAAAAGAACAATAAAGCCAAAGGGTACACTGCAGTTTCATTTCCTTAAAAGCCAACAAAAGTGATTAATTACATGTTGGCTCACCAACCTTTAAAAAAAAAAAAAAAAATCAAGACCAAACAGCACAAGGATGATTTGTGGAAAAATTGCTCTCTAAAGTCTTCCGATAACTAAGCCATTTAAAATTTAGACAGACTTATTCTATAATTTCCTTTTGTTTGACGTCGTTGGAAAGGGGGCAATAAGAAGGTCAAGCTGTTTTTTCCAGAGTTTTATGAAAGGCTATTGCTATATCCGTTTAAAGAACATTTAGAGAATAACAAGTGTTCTTTTATTCGTCATATTCTCTTCCCCCAACTTGTGTTATTTTATAGCTTAATATATAGGACATGAAACTTTTTTTTCACTAACAACATATACTGATGTGAGCTGTCAAAAGGTATACAAATAAGATTTTTTTCTTTTTTTTTTTGCTTTTTAAATGTAATATTAACTAATGCTGGGTCTATTCAGAGATTTCCATTCTGTTACTTCAGGAATTTATAAGGCAAGGCTGACCTCAGTGTACTATATACTGTTGAGAAAAGAATTTTGTCCATTTCTAAAGGGTCTCAATAAAAGCAGGACAATCAGGTATTTTATGGCTGGCCTTTCTGTTAGTACTAGAAACCTAACAACCCCTTCTCACGTATGAAAATGGATTCAGATGACCAAAGTGCAATTAATTTAATCTGGGTCAAGTGTTTTCCAAGCTTGACTAATGAGAAGAATCATCTAGGGTGTCTGTGACAAGTACACATTCCCCAGTCCTATCCTAATCATTTTGAAGTCCGGAACTCACTCTTTCTCTCCATCCATTCATTTATTCATTTTAGAGAGAGAAAGAGAGAGAGAACAAGAACAGGGGAGAAGGGCAGAGGGGGCAGAAAGAGAGAATCTTAAGCAAGATCCATGCTCAGTGCAGAGCCCCACATGGGGCTCAATCCCACAATCCTGCAATCATGACTTAAGCCAAAACCAAGAGTCAGACACTCAATGATGGAGCCACCCAGGCACCCTGGAACTCAGTATTATAAACAAGAGTCCTTGTTCAGTCTTAAGATCCAGCAAATTTAGGAATTAATTTTAAATGTGTTAGCAAATGGTGGTCAGGTAACAAAGATAGTTTTTATTTTTATTTTTATTTTTATTTTTATTTTTATTGTAGTTTGGCTGACACTGAATAAACTGCACACAAAGTGCTCGATTTGGTAAGCTGATACATGTATATATTCCTGCAACCATTGCCACAATCAAGATAATGAACATATCCATCACCTCCAAAAGATTCTTTCTATTCTAATCCTTTCCCCCTGCCCCTCCCCACCACTACCCCTACCATCCCCAGGTAATCATTAATCTGCTTTCTGTCACTGGTTTGCATTTTCTAGAATTTTCTATAAATGGAATCATTCAAAGAGTACACTTTTTTGCCTAGCTTCTTTCACTTAGAGTAATGATTCTGGCACTCATCTAGGACACAGCATGTACTGACAGTTCATCCCTTTCATTGTTGAATAGTAGTCCATTATATGAATACAGCAGCTTGTTCATCCATTTACCTGTTGATGGACATTTGGATTATTTTCTGGTTTAGTTACTGAAAGCTGTTATAAACATCTGTGTACAAGTACTGGCAAGGATACATGCTTTCATCTATCTAGGGGCAAAATGACTGGATATGGTAGATACGTTTAACTTTTTAAGAAACTGCAAACTGTTTTCCAAAGCGAACGTACCATTATGTATTAGATTCCCACCAGTAGCAGAAGAACACTACACTTCTTCCATGTTCTTGTAAACACTTGTCTTTTCAATTTTAGTCATACAAATGGGTGTGTAATGCTATCTCGCTGTGGTTTTAACTTGCATTCTCCTAATAACTAATGAACTTGATATTTTCATGTGCTTATTTGCCATACATCTTCATTGGTAAAGTGTCTCTTCAAATATTTTGCCTATTTTTGTTACTGAGGGGTTTTTTTTTGTTTATTTTTGAGAGAGAGACAGACAGAACGTGAGCAGGGGAGGGGCAGAGAGAGAGAGGGAGACACCGAATCCTAAGCAGGTTCCAGGCTCTGAGCTGTCAGCACATGGCCTGACATGGGGCTCGAACTCACGAACCACGAAATCATGACTTGAGCTGAAATCAGATGCCTGACTGAGCCACCCAGGTGCCCGTTACTGAGTTTTAAGAGTTCTTTATATATTCTGCATGTATTTCCTGTATCAGACATATGATTTGCAAATATTTTCTGAGTGTGACTTGCCTTTTCATTCTCCTAATACTTAGTGCCAGCATTACCTGGTCTTGATTACTGTAATTTGAAATCAGACTTCTAACTTTTTTTTTTCAAAGCTCTTTTGGCTACTCTAGGTCCTCCACATTTCCATATCAATTTTAGAATCAATCTGTCAATTTCTACCAAAAAAATTAAAAGCCTGCAAAATTTTTGTTTGGGACTATGTTGAATCTATAGATAACTTGGAGAAAACATCTTAATATTGAGTCTTCTGATCAATAAACAAGGTATAACTCTCTGTTTATACAGGTCTTTAATTTCTATTAACAACGTTTTATAGCTTTCATTGTGTAGATATTTCATATTTTAGTTACATGTATTCCTAAGAATTTCATGTTTTTTAATGCTTATATGTTTTTTAAAAACCTAGGTAGAGAAAACAATATGGAGGTTCCTCAAAAAATTAAAAATAGATCTGGATACAATCCAGTAACTCCACTTCTAGGTACAGCCAAAGGAAATGAAAACAGTATTTTCAACAGATAAATGCACCCCCATGTTTACTGTAGCATTATTCACAATAGCCAAGATATGGAAACAACCTAAATGCCCATCAACAGATGAATGCATAACAAAGAGGTGGTATATATACAATGGAATATTAGCCATAAGAAAGGATACCCCGCCATTTATAACAGTATGGATGGACTTTGAATATATTATGCTAAGTGAGATAAGTCAGAGAAAGGTAAGTAATATACACTATCACTTATATGTGGAATCCAAAAAAGTCAAACTCATAAAAAATAGAGAGTAAAATGGTGGTTACCAGAGGATGACGGGTGAAGGATAAAACTGATGTTGTTTAAGGATACAAACTTGCAATGAGTGGTAAATAAGCCATAGTGATCTAATGCATAGTATAACAAGTATAGACTATAATACTGTAATTATATGATAAATATCACTGTAACAGCAATATTACAATATATAAATGTATCAAAGTAACATGTTATAACCTTACATTTACAATGTTATGTCAAATATATGCAATAAAATAAGAATGACCAAAACAACTTTTAATTCTGATTTTTCATTATTTGTATATAGAAATACAACTGATTTTTACACATTGATCTTGTATCCTAACATTTTTTAAACTTGATTATTAGTTCTAGTAACTATTTCGTATATCACACTGGATTTTCTTCATAGATGATCATGTTGTCCACAAATAATCACTTTTTCCTATCCAATCTTTCCTTGTGTTTTATTTCCTTTTCTTGCCTTAGTGCACTGGCTAGAACCTCAAGTACAACACTGAAGAGAAGTGATGGAGAGTAGGCATCCTTGTCTTGTTCCTGTTATTAGGTAAAAACAATTCAGTCTTTCAGCATTAAGTATTATGTTAGTTATAGGTGTTTTTGTTTTGGTAGATGTCCTTTATCAGATTGAGGAAGTTCTCTTCTATTCCTAGACTGTTGAGAATTTTTATTAGGAATGAATTGAGGATTTTTTTCCGTAATACTTCTTCTGCATCTATTGAGATGATCATATAGTTTTTCTTTTTTAGTATATTAATACAGTAAATTGCACTGCTTGATTTTCAAACGGTAAACAAACTTGTATACTCAGGCTAAAGCCAATGTGGTCATAAAGTGATTTTTTAAATATATTTTGGATTCTAGTTGCTAAATAAACTTTTGTTTAGAATTTTAACATCTATGATCATGAGAAATAATAATCTAGTATCTTTTCTTCTGATCTTTGGTGATGTTTCAAAGTAGTGCTGACCCTGTAGAATGAATTAGAAAGTATTCTCTCCTCAATTTTCTTGAAGAGAATGTATAGAATTTGTATTATTTCTTTCTTAAATGTCTAGAATACCAGTGCCCTAGAGTTCACTCTGGACCCAGAGTCTTCTCTTTCAGGAAGGTTTTTAACTAAACAATTTCTTTATAGGGCTACTCAGATCATCTACTTTTTGAGTGAGCTCTGAAAGTTATTTTCCAAAGTATTTGTCCACTTCACCTAAGTGTGTGAATTTACTGGGAAAAAGTTGTTCATAATATTCTTACTACTTAATACTTGCAAAGAACCTGTAATGCTGTCACCTTCCTCTATCATTATATTGTTAATGGGCAACTTATTTCTTTTTTCTTGATTAGTCTGGTGAGAGATTTATCATAAACGATATTCTCACAATTTCACAGTGAAAATCAATTTCACTAATTTTCTCTATTATTTTTCTATTTCATATTTCACTGACTTCTGTCTATAATATTATCTTTTTTCATCTACCTACTTGGGGTTTAAGTTGCTCTTTTTCTAGTTTGTTAAGATGAAAACTAAGATCACTAATTTGAGACTTTTCTTATCTAATATTGATGTTTAGTAGTGTATATATTCCTCCTTGAGTAGCATCCCTCAAGCTTTGAAATATATTTTTTCATTCAATTCTAAATATTTCATAATTTCCTTCTTTTAATAGTTTATTTGAGAGAGAACACACACACATATGCGAGTCAGGAAGGGGTAGAGAGGGAGAGAGAAACTCCCAATCAGGCTCTGGGCTGTCAGTGCAGAGCCCAACATGGGGCTTAATCTCAGAAACTGAGCCAAAATCAAGAGTCGGACGCTTAACTGACTGAGTCACCTAAGTGCCCCAAAATTTCTCTTTTGATTTCTTCTCTGACACATGGGTTATTTGGAATGTATTATTTAGTTTCTATATGTTTGGGAATTTTCTAGAGTCCTATTTTTGATTTCTAATTCAATTCCACTGTGTTCACAAAACTCTACTTTGCATGAATTCAATCTTTTTATATTTATTGATTTCTTTTATGGACTGGAATATGGTCTATCTCAGCAAATATTCCATGTACACTTGAAAAGAATATGGATTCTGCTGTTGTTGGGTAGAGTGTTTTGTAGTTGTCAATGAGATCCAGGTTGGTGGACACTGTCATTCAAATCTATATCCTTACCAATTTTCTATTTTATCAATGAGAGAGGAACACTGAAATGTGTTCAATTATGTTTTAAAGAGAGTCAAATAGTAAGAAAAAATTTACATATTTATGCATATAGTTACCATTTCTGGTGCTCTCTGGTTCCTTTGTAAATTTTTTTTTAATGTTTATTTGTTCTTGACAGACAGAGAGAGAGAGCGTGAGCAGGGGAGGGGCAGAGAGAGAGGGAGACACAGAATCTGAAGCAGGCTCCAGGATCTGAGCTGTCAGCACAGAGCCAGACACAGAGCTCGAACTCACAAACCACAAGATCATGACCTGAGCCAAAGTCAGATGCTTAACTGACTGAGCCACCCAGGCGCCCCTCTGTCTCTGATTCCTTTGTATAAATCCATATTTCCATCTGGTATCATTGGTTCCTAAAGGGCTTCTTTTAATATTTTTTGTAATGTGGGTTTGCTCATGACAATTATTTCAGCTTTGGTATTTCTAAAAAGTCTTTCTTTCCCCTTCATTTTTGAAAGATATGTTCACTGGGTATAGAATTCTATATTCATAGGATTTTTTTTCTTACAGTACTTTAAAAACATTGTTTAACTGTCTTCTCCCTTGCATTGCTTCTAGTAAGAAATTTGTTGCCATCCTTTTCCTATTTCCTTTGTATATTAATGTTTTTCTTCTGGCTGCTTTTAAGACTTTCTCTTTGCTACTAGTTCTGAGAACTTTGATTATAATGTACTGTGGTTTCATTTCTTCTTGCTTCTTGGGTTTGGGGTTTGCTCAGTTCTTAGATCTGTGGGTCTACAGTTTTCACCAAATTTGGAAACATTTGTCTTTATTTCTCATTCTTTCTGTCCCTCTCCTTCAATCTGTGGACACCAATTACACATATATTCAGCAACCTGAAGCTGTCCCACAGCTCAATGAGAGATCTTTCTTCAAGAACTTCCTGTATCTTCTCTCTCCTTCTACTTCTCACTTTACTCCCATCTCAGAAGAAAGGTATTCCTCCTCCCATGCCAAGACTACACCTTCACCTGGCCTCCTGGGCCCATTTCACCTATCATCTCTTGGGCTGCCCCTCCAAAAACCACACGTCAATCTCTTTATTTTCATGTTTCCCTGGCCTAAAAACCAAACCAAACAAACCCAATAAAAAACAAAACAAAAAAGTAACAAAACCTCTCTTAATTCTGCCATCCCATCAAGCTAAGATCACTTCATTCCTCTTAACAGCTGTACTTCTTCCAAGTGTAATCTACTTATTGCCACCCCCCCCTCATCTCCCACAGACCCCACAACAATCACATATATCTTTAATGATTTACTAAACCCACTCGTTCAAATGTCCTCAAAGATTTCCTAATCCTCTCTGACCACTGCAGGTATGTTTATAGACTAAAGTCTCCTTGAAACTATTTCCTTCCTTGGCTTCTGTGATGCAACATTCAATTTAATTCTTTATTCATCTTTCTTTTTTCACTAACTGATACTACATATTCCCTATATTCTTCCCTTGGTTTTCTTTTCTCTCTATTCACTACCTCTGGGATCAAATGCTCCTGTTCATTCAATCCTCACTTTAATGAAGCTTATGTCCAATTTCTAATATCTTGCTTCTGTGTTGTTCCAGAACTCCAGACCCACATTTGATCCATTAGTATCTTGAACTCAACATGCCCCATATATCAAATCAATCATGTTTTCCCCCAAACCAGATATTCTACCTGTTGTCTTCAATTGTGTTATATCTTCACACTGACTTAAGATTTACCTCAACAGCAGAACTAAATAGTACAGAGCAAAGATTTCACTGAAGTTTTTGGAAATATGGGCCCCAAGTAGAAAGGCAGAATAAACATCTATGCAATAGATCTAATGGTTAAGAAGGAAGCCTCAGTGACAAAAGTCAATTAATAAATTTACTCATAAATAACAACTGTAGTCAAAACAGATGGAATCTCTGAAGTAAGGTCTGTGGGAGTGAGACAAGAAGAAATGTGAGATTCAGCATGGAAATAGAGAGGATAAGAGGTCAGTGTGAGCCATTCAGGATTCTTTTACACATTCAAGTACACAGCTCTCTTAAGGATAAGATTAACACAGTTGGCTGTGAATGTTCTTAAAATAAATGACCCAAAAAGGCATATCTATATATGTCAACTTCAATTCTGTAACTATGGAACATCTGCTAAAGGAAAGTAAGTAAAGCAGAGTTTCTACTACCCATTCTGGAAAGAATGACTTATGCATAGAAATATAATGCAGCATGTGGTAGGTGCCGTTAGACAGGTACAAGACTTTCTGGATATCCAAAGAAGACCAAATTAAAGAGCATAAAAGTACCTTGTGTATTTGGACTCAGCAGGAATTCAAGATTGGATGAAATGCGGACTATAAGGAAATGTACAACGGAAAATATAAAGCTAAAAATGGAAGATGAGGTAAGAAACAGAAGGCTCTGAAAACTAGGGGAAGGATCATGGATTTTTCTTTACCAACTCCCTGTGATCAAGAGTTCACTTTGAAGATCAAAATATCATGGAGGAATATTCCTAGCAGTGAAAGAAAGCTAGTGTTCACTTAACTAACATTAATTAATTTTCACAAGTTTTCAAAACTGATATCCACTGTGCACAAGGTACAGGTGTTATTATTATATACTCCTTCCTAAATATCCAATTTCTAAAGCTTTTATTATTCTATGAATTTTAGTTTTCAGACACATAGTTTCTAGGTCTTTTTCAATAACTGATATATATGTACAGGAGTAAATTACTTTTAAAAAGCTTAAATATTTAAAATTTAAGATATAACAAATTTATACAAGTCACCCTTAAAATGGACCTTTCAACAATTCTTCAAGGTTAATGGTCTACCTAAAAATCTTGACACTCTTCCAGATTTATCATTGTGGCAAGTATTTTTTTTTATCCCAGCTAAACAAACCCAGATACACAATGACTGTATACAAAATGCACTGACTGCATCAGATATCAAATTTAGTACATGCTGCTAACTCAACTTCAAAAACTGGCAATCTTTAGGCACAGAGTGTCATACATGATTGAAAAGACATGACTTCTACTATGAAACTGCCCTAGGATCTGTGATTAAGAAAGACAGCAGAGCCAATATTGGATGCCTATCATGCCATTACACATATCTGCTATTTATGACACTTTACAGTACCAGCTGCTTAGACATTGCCCCATCAAAACACAGGCTATTTGAAGGGAATGTTAAATACAATGATAAGGACAAGGAAGGGAAAGGAAAGGGAAAGGGATGTTCACGAGACCTCCTGAAAAAAATAGCTATTCTTAGGGAAAGCCTAATACAGAAAATGTATCAAGGGCAATACTTGATCACAAGACAGCAACCAGTCACCTCTGAAAATAATAACTGTTCCTAAAGTAAATCCATTTATTCCTCTTTCCCAGGAAATACTACTAGGACTATTAAAATAATACTATTAAATACAACTAAGCAATATTTTAATATTAATAATATTAAGCTTTAAATCTTTATTTCCTAATGTCTGAATGATCCTTTCACCTCTCCAGTTTTTTCTTAATATCTTTATATCAATTCCTCTTAATGTTAATTTTTATTTAGTTATATTTATTGAAGTATAGTTGACACAAAATATCAAATTAGTTTCAGGTGTACAACATAGTGATTTGACAAGTCTATACGTTATGCTACGCTCACAAGTGTTAGCTACAATCTGTCACCATACAATGCAACTCTATTCCTCTTAAAATGTGTATTTTATGTTTAAATCATGAGTCTAAGATTGTTGATGTGTAAAATCTGCAACTATAATGGAAATGAATAAATACTGGGAATCTACACATTATTCTAAAATTAGTAAGAAACAATATAAAATAGAAAGTTTTCCATACTTTTAAAAACATTAGGTATTATCCCAGTGAAGAAATAGGCAAAAGACATGAATAGACACTTCTCCAAAGAAGACATCCAGATGGCCAACCAACACATGAAAAAATGCTCAACATCACTCATCATCAGGGAAATACAAATCAAAACCACAATGAGATACCACCTCACACCTGTCAGAATGGCTAACCTTAACCACTCAGGAAACAACAGATGTTGGCAAGGATGCAGAGAAAGAGGATCTCTTTTTCACTGCTGGTGGGAATGCAAACTGGTGCAGCCACTCTGGAAAGCAGTATGGAGGTTCCTCAAAAAATTAAAAATAGAACTGCCCTATGACCCAGCAATTGCATTACTAGGTATTTATCCAAGGGATACAGGTGTGCTGTTTCGAAGGGACACATGCACCCCCATGTTTATAGCAGCACTATCAACATTAGCCAAAGTATGGAAAGAGCCCAAATGTCCATTGATGAATGAATGGATAAAGAAGATGTGGTATATATATACAATGGAGTATTACTCAGCAATCAAAAAGAATGAAATCTTGCCATTTGCAACTACGTGCATGGAACTAGAGGATATAATGCTAAGCGAAATTAATCAGAAAAAGACAAATATCATATGACTCCATTCATATGAGGAATTTAAGAGACAAACAGATGAACATAAGGGAAGAGAAGCAAAAAAAAAAAACGGAGGGGGACAAAACATAAGAGACTCTTAAATATAGAGAACCATCAGAGGGTTGCTGGAGGGGTTGTGGGAGGGGGGATGGGCTAAACGGGAAAGGGGCATTAAGGAAATCTACTCCTGAAATCATTGTTGCACTATATGCTAACCTGGATATAAATTTAAAAATAAATTATAAAACTTTCAAATAAATAAAACAAAAACAAAAAACGTAGAAGCTATAGTTCTCAAACCCCTCCTCCCCCAAATACTACATATTCTCTGAAAACCGTACCTTTCTCTTTGATACCACAGTAGTTCAGAAGACCACTCTTCATGAGTGTATTACCAATGTGAATTTCTTCTGCTTAAGGCATGGGCAATGACTTTCCATGACACTGGGCAAATGAGCAGTAAGAAGCACTCTGCTATAGATATAGTTATCTAGATACCTAGATCTAGATAACTAAATTTCCCTCCTTCTTCTAGGTCATCTTTAATGTTCACAAAATAAATACTGTAAAGGCACAAGAAACACATTTTAATTTACTCTGTACCCTAAAACTGTTCAAATACCTTAGAGTCTCCTCATTACAGTAAGTCATACTGATAAGATTAGCATGGAAATCATTTCCTTGACTTGTTTTTGCCAAGAAAATGTTTTTTAAAAACAATGTAATACTATAAAGACAAAAAAGTACTAAGAAAGAAACTCTTAATTGTGCATTCCTGATTGCATTTAGTCTCTTAATAGAAGGTAGTCTCTTAATAGCAGAATTATGTTAGCTACTATAATTACCTAAATAATTGAAAGAAGATATAAATCAAGAAATCTATTTTCAAATAAAGGAAAAGAAAGTCACACACAAAAATCCATGGTGGTATCTATATCTGATGAAAACAGAATAAAAACAATATCCAGAAATTCTTAAGAATGCCTAAGATGATGTCATATCTTGGAATAATAAAACAGATTTATAACCAGTCAAATCTAGTTGTGCATATTTCCTAAGTTCAACAGTTAAAAGCTGATATTAACATTATAAGAATATTGACATACTGAAATATTGAATCTTTTCAGTAAAAATTATGGAAACACAATCAAGAGATGCAATGTATTATTTTTAAGATAGAAAACATTAATGTATTTCCAAACAAATCACACAGAATTTTCAACTATAAAAAAAAAGCAAAAATGTTAAGGCTCTTTTAAAGGACAAAGAAAATGCCCCCTTCAAGGCAGTTATATCATTTGTTAGGTGCTACATTTACACCTGAAATGTGTATTTTACATGTGTAGGACTCTGTTGGGAGTGGAGTTACGTTACTTATCTTGCATATGACTACATACAAAGCTTTTCAGCCCCAAACCAGCATTTCAAATGGAGCTTTTGAACCCCCAACTCCATCCATAATGGAAAAGTGGGAACAGAGAACAATGATTATGCATAAAGATTTTCAATACAAGTGTTAACAAGCAATCTTTAACATTTGTGTTTTAATGTAAGAATTCAAAAAGTATTTAATCCCACAAAACTGAATACACTAATAGTGAGTGTGACATCACAGTCCTAGGACACAGAAAAGTGTTCCTATTCCTTTTAATCTTAACTATCCAAGACAAAAGATATTTAAAGGGAAAATATATACACACACATATATTTTAAAAGAAATGAATTTCTAAGAATCTAAAGAAGAAAAATCTGAACATTTTAGGAGCTAACCATATTAAATGTAAATCCATGGGTTTTCTCACTATCACATTCTAAGTACAGCCAGAAGAATTTGGGGCACACAGAGATTTCAAGTAAGTTTATGCCAAGATACACTAAAAGTAATTATGATTTTAAAGTAAGTCTGCTGTTAAGTTGCTCACCATTAAGTTCGTGGAGATTTTTTAAAAATAAAGCTGTCAAGTGATCAAGCAGCAAGCAACAAGGTATCTAGTACAACCACATTCTGATAGAAGACAGATTCTTACATAAAATATATGAACTCTTGCAAAATTTATAAAATACCATAACCATAAAAGTAACTAATTCTAAATATAATTTTGAAATGTTTGCTCAAGTAAACCATGTATCCTCAACTTGGGACTTGACCAGCTAATACAGGACAGTGTACTCGGCTGAAGAGATGTAGATCACATTGCTCAGGGATGTATTATTATTTTTTTAATGTTTATTTTTGAAGGTAAGAGATACAAAGCGGGAGCAGAGGAGGGACAAAGAAAGAGGGAGACACAGAATCCAAGCGGGCTGCAGACTATGAGTGGTCCACACAGAGCCCAACACGGGGCTTGAACCCATGAACCATGAGATCATGACCTGAGCTGAAGTCGGATGCTTAACCGACTGAGCCACCCAGGCACCCCACCTAGGGATGTATTATTAACTATAGTTTCATTGGTTGAAAGTGTATTATCTAATTTAACTTTCACTCAGGAGTTCCTGTGAAATATTTAATCATAAATGTTATAAAAAATAATTCCATTACTTCTCAAACTTAGAGTGGAATACCTACGCAGCTAAATACATTAAATTAAGCAGTGCATTTTCTAGGGGCTTCCACTGTAAGAGCAAACAGCACTATTGGCCATCTTGTATATTCCCTTGAAATAGAAACTATCACTACTCCTTTTACTGAGAGATTAATCAAACAATCCCCAATCTCTTGAAGTTACATGGCATACTTGTTATTTAAGAAACATCTTCCATTTCCTGCCCATTAGACTAGTTTTGGGTTCACTCCAACTGCCCCTTCATTTCTGCTAAGGCAATTATGCTATATTTCAATGAGTAACAAAATCACAAATTTTAAAAATCAACCATGGAAAAAAATAGTAATATCCCAAAGAGATGAGTGACTTAATCTTTTAAATCAACAATAGAGTAAGAATTTTAAAAAGCTATATTGAACAAAGTTACTTTTCTTCACTCAAAAATGTTCAGATGTAGGCTTTTCTATTAAAGGGGTAGATCTGAAAACCATATAGTTCTAGTTTAACTGATATTATGTTTTAAGCTATGTGCTAAAAACGTTAAACTCATTTGCACTCCCATGAAAACAGCTTTGCTTAATGTAGAAGCTGGCAAAGAATTCCAGCTACAATTCAGAACTTCTAAATAAAGATCTGGCAACCTCCAAAACATATCAATAAGAGCATAATTTGTCCTTACTGATATTCATACAGGAGCTGTGTGCTAGACTAAAATCAAACTCTGCTTTCCCATTTTATATTATTTGAGAAAAATCGGTATCAAAACTGAAAATACAACCTTTCCCTCCCCCCCCCCAAAAAAAAAGCTTATCCTGGATTATATAGGTGGGTCCTAAATGCAATCATAAATATCTTTATAAGAGACAGGCAGAAGGAGTTTTAAGAGACAGACACACACAGAAGAGAAGGTGATAGGAACATGCAGCAGAGAGATGCAGCCATGAGCCAAGAAATCCCAACAGCCATCAGCAGCTGGAAAAAACAAGGAAAGTTTCCCCCTTAGGGGCTCTGGAGGGAGCATGGCCCTGCCTACACCTTCATATCAGACATCTGACCTCCAGAATTCAATTGTGAGAATAAACCTCTCTTGTTTTACCACCAAGGTTGCATAGTTTGTTGCAGCATCCAGAGGACACTAATACAACTAAGGAAATGAGGGCATTAGAAGAGTAATCCTTAAAGCACACAAACTTAGAAGTAAAAGGGTAACCCTATATTATAAATAAAATCTATTGATGTAAACACAAGATACAAGGATATAGTAAGCCCAATTTTTACAGTTGAAACTTCAAAGCAAACAATTCTATAAGATTTTATATTTATTTATTTTTAAAAATTTATGTCAAGTTAGCCAATATATAGTGTATACAGTGTGCTCTTGGCTTTGGGGGTAGATTCCTGTGACTCATCGTTTACATACAATACCCAGTGCTCATCCCAACAAGTGCCCTCCTCAATGCCCATCACCCATTTCTCCCCTTCCCCAACCCCCATCAACCCTCAGTTTGCTCTCTGCATTCAAGTCTCTTATGGTTTTATATTTAATACTAACGTATCATTGAGTGGTCACAGAGGGCGAACCTATAAGCAAAAGTTTTACCTAATCTCTATTCAGCTGCAGTAACAAACTGTACTGAGATAGAAAAATAAATCCATCTTTCAAATCAGACTAAAAAGTGAGAAATTAAAAGCAATTTAAAATGTCTACAAAATACCCACAAGTAAACGTGGCTACTGAAACTATTCATCACTAAGTATAAAGGATCCCACTATATGATCTTCTCTGGTGGGCAGAACTACTCAGAAACAGACAAAAGGGAAGAGAGTGGCATCTGGGGAATTACAAATAACACAGTTCATAATGTTAGAAGAGGATGTTTGAAAGGAACAATAAATCTTTATGATCTGGCAATCACTTGGTTCTTCTGAGACTTACATAAGAAAAAAAAAAACCCAAATACTGAAATCTCTCTAAGCCTTAGTATCTACCTTTAAAACTGGGATATTCGTGTCTAGCTACTTCATAGTGTTAACAGCCCCCTCACAGGGTTACTCTGAGGATGAAACGTGATTACACACATTGATGGCCCATGGTCTGAGTCACAGCATCTTTCCATGAACTGGCTGACTGGAGCTAACTACACTTGCTTTCTCAATGAAACATTTCAGGGAACAGTTACTAAATTTAAAAAAATATATAGAAAAAAAAAATTAAAACATAAAGCCTCTTCACCATTCTATTGATATACAAGATTCCCAGCACTTACCACATCACTAGCACTGGAGAACTCATTATTGACCAGACTTTCCAGAGCCATCCACCGAACTGGCCTGTTTTCATTGTCCCCCAGACAGTGATAGTCCATGGGGAACAAGTCTCTGGAGAGGGCATTGTCTGTGATCTTAACTTGAAGTGTGTCATCAATCCTGAAAAGTAAAGATATGAGCATCAAATGCAATCAGACTGTTTAAAACATATGAATCAGGGTTACTCTTACAATTCCCACAGTAACTCCTGGAGAGAGCCCAAATCCAGGGAAAACTAAACATCAAAGGACAGTGACAAGCTCATGGCACCTACACACAGTTCCTAGCAGCCAGGTCTTTGTGGATGACTTCCCTTCTGGCCAGATAGCTCATTCCACAGGCAATCTGAATGGCCATGTGTACGAGGTCTTGTTGAGAAATTGCCTGTGGTTAAAAAAAAAAAAAAAAAAAAAATGACACTGCTTATAGTTAGCACAAAAATTATGATGGCAGCTACTTATTTTATTCCACAATCCTACTCCATCCCAAAATACTTCTTTACACCTACACTTGACTTTTAAAAAGCTACTTCTTGACCAAGAATATGTTCCCATTGCTCCCTAATATTTGTATCTACTAGTACTTATCATTCTGTAATATAACTTACCATTTATTTCACACTGTCTCTCTCATCTGTTAGGTAGATCTCCCCAACAACTAGGACTTACAATAGGTGCCCAATAAATATCTGTTCCATGAATGCCGAATTCTCAAGATAATATTTCAAATGTTTATTATTTGATAACCTGTTCTTTAAAATCAAAAGTTTTTATTAGGAGATTATCTCTGGAGACCATTTTCAAACTAATATAAGTCTATAGCTCTCACTACTGATATGCTCCTCTAGAGCCAGTATGCTAGTACTGTGGGCTAAGGAGTGAAATTCTTCCTCAGGTAATGTTGATGGGCCGCAGCCTCCAACAATTTTTGGGGAACCCTGGCTTTAATCCTGTCAATTTACAAAGCATATTGACTTATAGGTCACTCGATGCAGCATTTGAATCCACTTTCTCTGGGCAACTGTAGTAAGTACATCATTATAAACTCTAAAACAAACAATACAGCTACAAGTTACAGTAGGCAACAAAACACCAGCTAGGCTTTACTACCACTACCATCATAATGTGTCTGGAATATAACCAAATGCTTCACAGCCATGTGCACAAGCAGCAAAGAGAAGGAAACTCCTAAGTGATCGATATCTTATAGCCAAGCATATTAAAAACAGATCCATTATCCCCATAATCTAGACCTCCAGTCACGACCAGCTTTTGGTATAATATGGACCAAATGACTCTGTCAAGTGTGTTTCCATTCCTACAAGGGAGATCTAGTACCAGTGCCTTCAAAGAGTTATCAGGAAAATGGCTGAGATGGTGTTAGAGAGGGTCTGAGGTGATTATAAATAAACACACAATGGATAAAAGGCAAAAGTTCAGCCATCAGTAGAGTGCAACCTTTAAGACAGGAATCATAAACCATCTTACTCTAAATCAACAGGGTATAAATATCTTCTAGTTCATTTTGAGTTTCTTTTTATAGGTTTTTAAACAGTTTATATATAGGAAGGTTAACATCTATTTTCAAAGATAATATCAGAAGTTCCCGGCAAATAATTAGTATTGGGGCAAATTTTTCTCACCTGAGGATTATTGGCCTCTACTAATTTGCACTGCCGTAAAAACAACTTAAGATTCCCCCAATTCATGTAAGGCAGTATCACCATGGGCTTTTCTCCTTCTTCTATACACACATGCGTAATAGGAAGAAGATTTCTACAAAATAATGAAATCAGGAGAAAGACAAGTGAAATCTAAAACCTCAAGGGCTTATTTTTAATAAAAAGCAATAAAGGTAACCTAAAACAAAACCAGAAAATCTCAAGCATACTTAAAAGCATGATAACCATTAAAAATGTAATAATGTTATAAATGCCCCTTAAAACTAGACATCAGTGTTTCCCACATATACACTTGGTGGATAGATAGGGAAAAGCTGTAAACTCAAAGTTGTTTCCTGTGGACTGGATTCTCTGAAGACACTCTCTAGTCACACTAAAACTTTACTCTTATGGGGTAATCAGAGACATCTAAAAAATGACTTGATGTGTTTCTATAACATCCTCTTTAGTCCATCAACACATTAAAGAAAAGCAGACCCCATGCAGACTATGGACCAGAATATGCTATCAAGAAGGCCTCAGAGAGGCTGCAACTGCCACAAAAGCCAAGATGCCCTTAGCTGGTCCCATGGGACTTAGAATCTGATTTCCAAATCCTAAATTTACCATGTACTGTTTGTGCAACCATCTCTCCTGGCCTTAGTTTCCATACCTCTAACATGGCATCATACCAACCATAAAATGTTGTTATGATGTACAAGATAAAGCCAACCATGTAGTAAACAGTATTGTTTCTCTAAATTTCCATGGCACACATAAATACTTTCATCCTATTTCCTAACGACACCTCTTTCCATTGATACCTGGAAATAATTTAATTTTCTTCAAGGTTTGTAACTTTTTACATAATTATCTCATTTTCCCAACTATGCCAAAAAGGGAAAAAACATGAGTTCTTATTTTTATGCCCAATGCTTTGTATTCTGTGCTATAGAAAATAAGCATTTAATAAATATTTGATAAATAACACAAGTATCACAGCCTTAAAAATGATCCTACTCCTTAACTTAGTAAATTCTGCCTCTAAGGATATTTAATAAAGAAATAATATCAAACATTAAAAAGCTACATGAACAAGGATAGTTAATGAAATATTAATAGCAAAAAGTTACAAACAACTAACAGCACACCCAAATAGCAGGATAGTACATAACAATTAAATGGTCACAAAGAGATGTTAAGAAGAGTAAAAGTTTATCTTATATGAAAGCAAGATACAAAATTTACATATGTGTGCAGGATAATTTCAAAGATGGGAGAATAATAAAACTCTGCACAGAAATATGACAAGAATTAAAAGTTGTTGTCTTTGAGTTGTGGGGCTTTAGATCATTTCTATCTTGCTTTTTCTGTT
Source organism: Panthera uncia (assembly GCF_023721935.1). Classification (NCBI taxonomy): domain Eukaryota; kingdom Metazoa; phylum Chordata; class Mammalia; order Carnivora; family Felidae; genus Panthera; species Panthera uncia. The sequence continues at coordinate 125,800,140 of NC_064810.1, read as the reverse complement.
TTGTTTTTTTCTAAATTGTTTCAATTGAGCATGTGTCTCTCTTAAAACCACAGTCACACAACTCTGACCCAACGGCGCACAAGTGAAAGCTGCGGACTCCTCTACTGCTATGTAGGACTTACTAATAGGGAAAGCACTGACCCCTAAGCAGCAGAAAATGAGGACTCAAGAGATTAGTAGACCTGCACAAAAAAACCTCCTAGTACAGCTTCTGCTTGCCATTACAGCCTAAGAGTGGCAGTGATGATTAGTCCCACTCAGTTGAGTGAAGAAACCCATGCAAAGAGAGGTTAGGTTATCTGCCAAGCACAAACAACAAGTGCATGGAGAAGAAAATTCAAAACTTCATCCAGTTCTAAAACCCTTTGCTTTTCCCTGGCTCACTGGATATTCCCTCCCGGGAGAGCAAGAAGGAATGCAAGGGAAGTAACACTGCCTCTTTTCTTACCAAGTCCCATGCACACTAAAATGAGTACAACAGGTTTGCATTCAGGTTTAACTGAGCACACAATGATTTTAGGTGTAATGTGAAGAGTTACCTGATCTAACATCCCCAAAATTATTTCTCTGCTCCTCTCCTCAGGTCTGAAATTCACTGAGCAGAGTTAAAGGTATTTTATCCAGGCACAGTAAGTTTGCTGTTTGAGATCAAATCATTTGCTCTATCACCAGGGGATTAAAAGCCCTCTAGGAGAGGTAACAAGTTGCATGAACATGTTTTTTTTTAATTTTTTAAATATTTTATTTATTTTTGAAAGACAGAGACAGAGCGCAAGCAGGGGAGGGGCAGAGACAGAGGGAGACACAGAATCTGAAGCAGGCTCCAGGCTCTGAGCTGTCAGCACAGAGCCCCACGTGGAGCGCGAACCCACGAACCGTGAGGCCATAATCTGAGCCAAAGTCAGACACTTAACCAACTGAACCACCTGGGCACCCCTGCATGAACATGTTTTAAAGTACAAGGGGCGCCCGGGTGGCGCAGTCGGTTAAGCGTCCGACTTCAGCCAGGTCACGATCTCGCGGTCCGTGAGTTCGAGCCCCGCGTCAGGCTCTGGGCTGATGGCTCAGAGCCTGGAGCCTGTTTCCGATTCTGTGTCTCCCTCTCTCTCTGCCCCTCCCCCATTCATGCTCTGTCTCTCTCTGTCCCAAAAATAAATAAAAAACGTTGAAAAAAAAAAAAATTTAAAGTACAAATGGCTGGCCTTCATTCTATCCATTTTATAAAGAAAAGGAGAATAAAAAGGAAGATCCGGGACCTAGATGAAGAGCGGATGAGAGTAGATACTGGTGCTGTAGGCAAGAACAAGGTAGAAACAGGGAAGGTTCTGTGGGGACATGAGACAACTGCACGCAGTTCTCAGTCTTGCCAAGCGTGCCTGCAGAGTGAGGGCCGGGAGGCACTCAGTGTGAGGTCACCACCAGGCAACTTCAGGCCAATGGAGAGCCAAACTGCACACAGAAATAACTCAACAGTACTTTAATATGAAGCACTTCGGATGTAATTAAAATAAATTGGTATCTTTTTATTTATACAGGTATTTCAATTTACAGTAAATATTATTCTCATAAATTCCAGTAGAAAAAGGAATAAAAAGAATTTCAAAATACTTAAAATATATCAACACTTTACAATTCTTACTCTTGGAATGTTAAAACATGAAGTAAACATGCTTTGCATGTGGAATTGCGTGCCACAACCAGTTTCAAAAAGTTAAATTCTGAAATGAGGTGTCATTTCTTACTAAGTGTATTTTGTTGGCTTGATAAGTTGTACAATATGAACACTGAAGATCATTAGTTCATTTTTGTCCCTCAGGCCTAGCAGAGTTCCAAGTACAAAACTGGTGCTAAATGAATTAGAATAAGAGAATGAACAAATAAATGCACAGACGCACCCATGATACTCATTAAAAACTAGGAGTCCTGGTATTACTCTACAGCCAGGAAGAACAATTAGCCATGACCAAACTAGACAATCTGCCTTTAGAAGACTTTCCCCAATCGCTGAATGTCCAGTATGAGCCCTATTCAGCATGTGGCATTCCATCACCTAAGGTGTCCTGGGCTGCTAATTCATCCTGATAGGATGCTGGCAAACCGTACAGGCTAAAGCCACATGAGAAATGCTGCAAATACTTGCTCTGAACGTTATTCAGCCAAAGCACCTAGGCTACAGTGGATATAAAACTGCTTCTTGGGAAAATCTTGGCTTTGTCTACATTTATCCCTGTTTCCCACTTCTGTGAAGTGTACAGACCTTTTATCAGGGTAAGAATACTAGGTAGGTACCTAAATACTAGGTTACATTACATACTAGTATTAAACACTTTTGGCTCTTCCTCTCAGAGTCAGCAGAATAGAACATCAAGCACTTCCAGTCTGGTCAAGAAGGACATTTCTAAATGACCATTATCCAGTTCTTGTTTTGTTACTCAAAGGAAACAAAATGTATTTTTTATAAAATATAATCTCAGGAATGTTATCCATGCATTCCTCTGTAAATACGTTCTATACTTGGACTGAATCAGACCAATGGAAGGTAACATTCTTCAATCACTTGACTTTAACCCTTCAATGGGACATCCTCAGTCCGACCATTACTGTATGTTCAATTTTTTCAGACACCCTGGGCTTTTTTATGCTCAATGAAACTAAAAAGTGTATCTGTTCATTATATTAATCAATGCCCCAAGTATGATAAGCCTAATGTGACATCTACTTGAGAATTTGAAACTAGGAAAACTTTTTTCCTCCCCCAAAGAACATTTGTTTCTTTCCCTTCTAATACTGAGATTCATCAACTTTTAATGTTTCCCCAGAAACTAAAAGATGTTTTATGTTCAATCACAGCAAAAATATTTGTATCCTTATTGTTGGCTTATTTGTTTTCTCCTCCACCATCACAAAGCCATAAAACTCGACTTTCATTACCATTTTATTGCTCTCACTACTGCTGCCTTCTTTTTAGCTTCTCAAATTCTTTCAAATAGGAACCAAAGTATAAATGAAACTCAAAAATAAAACTCTGCATAGTCATCTTATTTTTTGGCAGAACTAAAGTAACTGCTCAAAGTACAAAGAAATTAAAATGCATGATGCCTTTTGCATGCATCACTTGTGTGTGTGTGTGTGTGTGTGTGTGTGTGTGTGTGTGTGTGTTTCCCCAGAAGTCCATAAATATCTTCCAACAGGGATGGTCACTGACCCATTTTTTTAAACATATGCAACCAAATCTGCAATAGGCATACAAATTAAGCTGACTCTATGTAGTTTTTTTTCTTTTTAAAAACCTTGCCCCAATACTGATACTGCAGCATGTTGAGATACGATATTTAAGTCCTTTTTGTTTCAGAAGATAGAGCTTTTGTTATAGCTCTGTAAGAGGACTGATGTGAGTTTTTTTTTTTTTTTTTAAAGTTCTTCATACAGAACTACAAGTATTTCTTAAAAACCATACTATGACCTAATGACAAGATCCTGGTCAACCATTCAATGAACTGCTCCAAATCTTTTTTAAATGTAGATATGAATTCATAGTTACTTATATAAAAAGTTAGATACATTGCTCTGTTATATTAAGAAGCCTGTTAACCTTGTTAAAGATAATAATGGTATTATGATTATATGAAAACATCTTCGGAGCACCTGGGTGGTTCAGTCATTAAGCATTTGACTCTTGATTTTCAGCTTGGGTCATCTCACGGTTCGTGAGGTTCAGCCCCACATTGGGTTCTGTGCTGACAGCGCAGAGCCTGCTTGGATTCTCCCTCCCTCTCTCTCTGCCCCTCCCCGACTTGTTCCCTCTCTCTCAATAAATAAATATTTTAAAAAAAAATCTTCATGGGGGGAGGGGAATTGCAGGCTGGAAATGAATTTAAGTGCTGAGATGTCTAGTTTACTTTAAAATATTTCTACACTCCTAAATATCTATGTATCACCTAGGTAGATAATAGACATTTATATACACCAAACAAAAGTGGTAAAATGTTAACTTTCACTAAATTTAGGAGATGGGATTACTGGTGTTTATTATTCTTATCTCTGGTATTCTATGTTAAAGAATTTCATAGCAGGTATTTTTTAAATATTTTTTTTAATATTTTTTTTCAAGTTTTTATTTATTTATTTTGAGAGACAGAGAATGAGCAAGAGAGGGAGAGAATCCCAAGCAGGCTCCGTACTGTCAGCTTGAAGCCCAATGTAGGGGCTTGAACTCACAAACTGTGAGAACCCATGAGGCAAAACCAATAGTTGGATGCTTGACCGACTGAGCCACCTAGGCACCCCTCATAGCAGATATTTAAAAAAAAAATTTTTTTTTAATGTTTATTTATTTTTGACAGAGAAAGAGACAGAGCATGAATGGAGGAGGGGAAGAGAGAGAGGGAGACACAGAATCTGAAGGAGGCTCCAGGCTTCGAGCTGTCATCACAGAGCTAGAAACAGGGCTCGAACTCACAGACCACGAGATCATGACCTGAGCCAAAGTTGTATGCTTAACCGACTGAGCCACCCTGGCGCCTTTTTTTTTTTTAATTTTTTTAAATGTTTATTTATTTTTGACAGAGAGTATAGCAGATATATATCACTATCCTATTTTTTAAAGAATAATATGCACACAAATATGTAAAAACTCCCTTTCTCAAAAGTTTAGCTATGTTTTCTTTTCTTCCTTAGAATCTATTGCATTTTTTAATTTTTTTCACTGATATTCTATTTAAAAAATAAGGGCATTCCAAAAAGCTTTCAATTCAGAACATATCACAACTTTCTTAAATATAAATGTAGCATACAATGTTACCATGCTTAACACTTAAATGCTGGGTAGTTTTCCTCACCTGTGATGAAGACCTCGTAGCTTACAACTTTCAGTGAGCATCATTGTCACCTGAATTTCAGAAGCTTGATCTATATAAAGAAAAGGACATTGTTGTGGATGTTAACACTATATATGTGACAAGACCTATTCTGCTATTAGCAAAAATTTATCTCAAACTATAGGATGAATTTTCATTATAAGATACAGGTAAATCTACATAGGTCTAGCCTATTTCTATTATCAAATTACAAAATATTACAAAATTCTATTGCAACAGGCAGTGTTTCATTTAATAGATGAACATTAACAGAAGCCATGAAGAATAAATTTGAGTATGTAAAAATTAGAAATTAAGTAAGGTTCCATAAAAAAAGTAATCAAAGTAGTAGCAGGCTGGAAAAATATACATAAAGGACTAATTTCATTTTTTCCCCTTCTTTAAAGAACTCCTACAAACCAATAAGAAAAAAATTTAAAGAGTCAAAAGATAAAAGCATACACTTTACTGAAAAAAAGCAACACAAATGACCAAAAAAATTACAAAATGACTTTTAGCCTCACCCTTCTGTAAAGACAAACAAACTAAATTAAGAGGTATCATTTTCTTGGTCAGAGTGGGACAAAAACAATCAGCTACCTGCCAGTTTGGGCAGGAGTGTGATGAAACAGGTTCATCAATAGCATCTTGGGAAAGTGAGGGAAGCAATACCCAGCAAAGTGCAAAAATACATATACTCTACATCATCAGCCCACTATTAAGAGCATAATCTACAAATATAGTCACAAAAGTTCATCTACATATAATGTAACAAGAATATTGTTCACTTGTAATAGCAAAAAATTCAAAACAACCCAAAGTGCCCATCAAAAGAGAATCAGTTAAATTAGCACACTGGGATACTATGCAATTACTTTTAAAAAATAAGATTTAAGTCTCTATGTATAACAGAAGATCTCCAAGATATATTAAATTTTAAAACCAAGGTGACAAATTGTTTGAGTGACCAGTTATGTTTTAAAAACAAATTATTTGAAAAATTAGATACATCTGGACACATTTTTTTTCTTACTCATGAAGAGAATAATAATAAATTGTTAATGATGGTTAGGTTTAGAGATGGGAGAATTTAAATTTTGCACCTTTCTCTTCAATTTACATGTTCAAACCTTAGAAACATAAAACTATAAAAAAAAAAATGACCACAGGGGTTCTGAAGGGAGATTGTGGCCCTTTTATTTTCTTCTTACCTGTCTGAGTTAAAAGCTAGCAAACAAAAAGAACTGATATTAAATTAATAGAAAAAAATGTAATTATCATATAATACCCAAAACTAGTATGATTATTCCATTTTATTTTTAGCATCTGAACTTATGGTTTTTGGTCCAAAGTAACAGAACTATAATTGGCTTTTAGTTCAATGTTTGTGAAACACAAAACACAATAATGCAATTTACTAGTATCTTTAGTTTGCGCCTCCAAAGGAATTTTAAGTCAGCAAATATCTGCACAAATCTATAAGCATTCTTCATCTTACAGGGGCCACTACTTTAATAATGAGGATTTTCCCCACTATTTAAAAAGAACATTTCCATTAAGTGAATGGCATATTTTCATTATAAAATTGGAAATGAGTTTCAGTTTTTTAAAAACCAGCCTGAAGATGGGAATGCAAGCTGGTGCAGCCACTTTGGAAAACAGTATGGAGGTTCCTCAAAAAACTAAAAACAGAACTACCCTACAACCCAGCAATTGCACTACTAGGTATTTATCCAAGGGATACAGGTATGCCACTTCAAAGGGACACATGCACCCCCACGTTTATAGCAGCACTAGCGACAATAGCCAAAGTATGGAAAGAGCCCAAATGTCCACCCATGGATGAATGGATAAAGATGTGTTGTATATATACAACGGAATATTACTCAGCAATCAAAAGTGAAATCTTGCCATTTGCAACTACATGGATGGAACTGGAGGGTATTATGTTAAGTGAAATTAGTCAGAGAAAGACAAAAATCGTATGACTTCACCCATATGAGGACTTTAAGAGACAAAACAGATGAACATAAGGGAAGGGAAATAAAAATAATATAAAAACAGGGAGGGGGACAAAACAGAAGAGACTCATAAATATGGAGAACAAACTGAGGGTTACAGGAGGGGTTGTGGGAGAGGGGATGGGTTAAATGGGTAAGGGGCACTAAGGAATCTACTCCTGAAATCATTGTTGCACTATATGCTAACTAATTTGGATGTAAATTTTAAAAAATAAAAAATAAAATTAAAAAAAAACTGGCCTGTAGATATAAAAAAAAAAATTATGAGTATAGTGTACCTTTTATTTACTTATTTATTTATTTATTTTTAATGTTTTTATTTTTGAGAGAGAGACAGAGCGAGTGGAAGAGGGGCAGAGACAGAGAAGGAGACACAGAATCCGAAGCAGGGTCCAGGCTCTGAGCTGTCAGAGCCCAACACGGGACTTGAACTCAAGAGCCATGAGATCATGACCTGAGCCAAAGTCGGACACTCAACCTACTGAGCCACCCAGGCACCCTGAGTATAGTGTATCTTTAAAAACACTCTCAAGGGCACCTGGGTGGCTTAATCGGTTGAGTGTCCAACTCTTGATTTCAGCTCAGGTCATGATCCCAGGGTCGTAGGATCGAGCCCTGCGTCAGGCTCCGTGCTGACCATGGAGCCTGCTTAGGATTCCCTCTCTCTTTCTGCATCTGCCCCTCTCCCCTGCTAGCACTCTCTAAAAATAATAACAACAACAACACTGATTTCAAAGAAACCAATAACTAATTTGTACGTCAACAGTAAAAATAGTAGTAACTTGCAAAGCTTCTGATCGATGCAACAAGAGGGAGAAAAAGATACAAAGACTGGCAAAGCCAAGATTCACATCCCAGCCCTACATAGTAAAATGCCAAACCAAGAGTAAAATCCAGATCACTGAAGTCAAGTACTATGAGTATGTGTCACATTTACTCCTTAAAAGTGCAACTGTCAAAGCTAAGCAATCACAAACTTCATTTTCTTCCAAGACTAACTAGTGGAATCACTCCCTCTTCAACAACTTGCTAGTAGTGTCCACTTTTCCAGACAGCTTCACTTAGTTTAAACCTTTGTAGGAATGTAAAATGGGCGGACGAAAAGCCAAGGGCTTGAAACACTTGGTACTTCTTTGGAAAACGTGCATCACACTGATGTCTGCCAGAATAAACTCTAGTTGTCTAAAAACTGCTCAAAATTTAGGATCATCTAGGAATGGCAGAATGTGCCTTTATTTCTTTTTCTGTAATCTAAATAAATTTTAATCAAATTACGACCAGGACGATTTGGGGACTGTCAGGGTCTTTTTCAGATTGAAATCTAGTAATATTTGGAAATCGGCACCCAGTTAATAAGTGGTGACCTTCCTGTCAACTGGCATGAAGATCCAAATAAAAGTCAATTTCAGGACATGTTATTTTATGCCTAATTTTCTTCAAATTATTAACTTTAATAAGCATACTCTATTAAGCAAGGGACACTTGAACTAGATGATGATCTAAGAACAGTTGGAGTTGGAGAAAAAATAATTTTATCCATTTAGTAAGAAAAAACCATTTTCCTGGATTCCCTTCCCAGTCTAGTCCAAGTCTTTTAATTTTAAATACTGAAAGATCTATTTTAAGATGTGCACATTTGAAAAGAATACTATAAAATATTTACAAGTTACAAGAAGAACAAATGCTTAAAAAAAACCACTTATTTCCAAATTGCAAAGTAGTAGCAACTATAAAACAAAATAAGAACCCAACACCAATAACCTCAAATTAATTAATTTACTTCATGGAATTCAATTTCACAATATTCACTGTATGAGATTCAGATTCTTTTTTTTTTTTCGTTTTTTATTTATTTTTGGGACAGAGAGAGACAGAGCATGAACAGGGGAGGGGCAGAGAGAGAGAGGGAGACACAGAATCGGAAACAGGCTCCAGGCTCCGAGCCATCAGCCCAGAGCCTGACGCGGGGCTCGAACTCACGGACCGCGAGATCGTGACCTGGCTGAAGTCGGACGCTTAACCGACTGCGCCACCCAGGCGCCCCGAGATTCAGATTCTTAATTTCAATCTCTGGAAATTTATCTCTTATACATTATACACACACACACACACACACACACACACACAACTTATGTTTTATATGTAATATACATATATAATAACATTATTGTTATTTTTAAGGTTAGTACAACTTTTTAGAAACAACATAAATAATAGACTGGAATGTCTATTAAGTCTCTGTGCAAATTTACAAATTTTTTATGAAGCCAAATTCCAATTTCTTGCTTATGTCTAAAGGTAAAGGTCAATAATCTTTTAAAAAATTATTTTTTACATTTTAAGCTACATTTCTAATTGTGTGGCAAGTAACAAAGCATACAGATTTGTGAAAGAAATATGCCAGATTTTCATAGCTTCAATTAAAAAAAAATTCCAAAAAAATAAATCTCGAGATACCCAATCATATGGAGTTATCTAACAATTCTGCGCCAACGACTGTGGTCAATGCACTTCCTCTTTGTTTCTCATGTAAACCGTAACTATATCTTGGCTAAGGACTCACTGTGCTTTCTCTTGTTTCCATCTAGCTCAGAAGGAACATTACAATCACAGTGGTTAAGGCGTAGAAACAACCAATTGACTACAATTTCAAGCGTATCCGGAAGGAGAAATCTTATCTTGTGAAACAGTCCCAGAATCTGCATTGTGTTTTCTTATCACTATTATTTCCTTTTTTCTCCTTTCCAACCCTAAGTCAACCCAATTATACATAGAAAGTTCTTTTGCTAATTCAAGATTCATTCAGAAGAAATTAGTGACAGCCTAGTTGTAAACTAACCGCAGATTTATAAACTCCAGAAGAAATATTAAAATCACAGAGAAATGTTTCCTTAAAAATGGGGGAAAATGTAACAAAAGTCAACAGTATTAAACTAAGGGTTCAAATTCTATATTTATAAACGGTAATATGTAAAATATCTTTCAAACCTAGTCAGAAAACCTAACGGACCAAACTTAAATATTAACCTTTAAAAATGCTTTGGGGCTAGGAGAGGTAGGTAGATAAAATATATACTGAACAGTATAATAAGTTAAACCGTTTAGAAAACAATGCGTGAATGGCAAGTGTGTGTTAAGCAAGCAATTTTGCTAAATTAAAAGAAATCAAATTACCCTTATTTTTAAGGTTAGTACAACTTTTTAGAAACAACATAAATCCTTCATACTTTTCCATCAATTCATTTAAGTAGATTTAGAAACATAAGTTCTTATAAATTAACTTTGAAAACTTCATAAAATGTCACCTCTTACATATAAAATGGAATTTAATTTTTTCCTCAATTTCTGCATCAAAATGCTGTTATTTGTTTTTTCAAAATTAACATCTTGTCATCTCAGTCCATATCAGACACTGTCAGATATTAAACACCCTATAAATTACATTTTTCTTTTTCTTAAAATGATCAAATTTAACTAAGATTTAAGCTTTTACAAATATCAATTATAAAGTGAAAAATTAGGCATCATATTGCTCCAAAAGAATATGTGAAAATAGATATTCTGTTCATGATAACATTAACTAGTGTGATATACCCTTTAGAAAACAATCTGACAACATCTATCTAAATTTTAAATGCAAATACCTGTTGGGGCAACAATGTCAACTATGGCTATACCTATAAAACTAAGCCAAGAAGGATACATAAACACATGGATATTTTTTGCAGCATTACATATAACAGCAAAAAAAAAAAAAAAAAAAAAAAAGGCAGGGAAGTGGGAGGAAGATAAACAAGCCTATTCATGTAAGGTACTATGAGTCTGGGGTGGAGGAGGGGGGACAGGGTGTGTGTTTTTTATTCTTTGTAGACAGCAGTATTGGGAGTGGGGAGGAGGAAAAATAAGTAACAGTGTTTTTAAGAGGAAAGAAACAACTTTTACCTAAGAAAAACACAGCATTACATATAGCAACAATGAAGTCAAATTGATGTAATTTAACTACAAGCTCAAGTAATACCTAGTAAGTGTTTAACATCTTAAATTATTAGACCTTTTTTTCTATATCTTATGAAAACAAGCCAAATATCCTCAAAAGTTAGCCTCATATGAGCTAAACTCACATGAACTGACTTAAAGGTCTGGTGCAGACTCAGAATCGGAGACAGAATCTCACTGGCATGATCTACCTTAGGAAAACATTTTGGTAACAGTATGGAAAAAAAACCCTACCTTTAACTGTTTTTACAAATGCTTGTTTTTCTTTATTTGGATCTTTTTCATCTACTAAAATCCCATGGAAAATACGCCCAAAAGTACCTAGAAGGAAAAATAATAATTAATGAGATCATATGATAACCTTCATAAAACTATAAGTACAAAACTTCCTGGCACAATATAACTTAAACATAACAAGGACATATGTGATCAGCAACATTATTCTCACCTAAATCTTTGGTTTTTTAATGACTATTAGAAATTCTTTGTAACTATGAAATATTTTAACTTGCTTTTGTTTTTTTTTAAGTTTATTTATTTTTTGAGAAAGAACGTGCACACACACACACACACACACACACACACACACACACAAGCAGGGAGGGACAGAGAGACAGGGAGAGAGAAAATCCCAAGCAGGCTCCGCACTGAGAGCACAGGGCTCTATCTCACAAACCATGAGATTATGACCTGAGCAGAAACCAAAAGTCAGACACTTAACCGAGTCACCCAGGCACCCTTTAACTTGCTTTTAGAAATACCATATTTAAACCAAGTATATGAGAATCCTTTCTGAATCATCCTAAATAAACTAATGATATAGCCAGGAACACTGGAACTCAGTAATGGGGTATCCATTAGAGGCATTTATGAGTTTCTAAGCTTAGCTTCAGAACAATAACAAAAGAGAACAATGGACGCCCCTCATACATTCAAAAACAGACCAAAAATTTTTGCTTCTTTTAATTACTACTTGTCACTGGGGACAGTTCAAACCTCTCTCTTAGCTGTGATTGACCTATAAGCATCTCAACCAAGAGATGAATTCAGAATGACTCATATGCATTCAAAACATTACAAACTGGATTGTGGAAGGGGGAAAAAGGTAATTCTCTCTTTAACAACTTGAGGCACTCAACTCAATGAAGTACTTTATTATTAATTTTGGTCCTCATTCAGCATCTCCTCAATCAATACCCTAAAATTCAAGAAAGAAAACAAGGACCAACAGGTGGGAAAGGGAAGGGTACCAAAATCTACCAAACATCTATTATGCGTAAGTTCATTTAATGTACATCATTTCATCTAATCTTCACTACTAGTCCAAGTGCAGACAACGCAGTGCAAATTTATAGAAAAGGAAACTGGACGTGGAAGACATTAAATGAGTTCTCCAAGGTCACACAGGTGACAAATCATGGGACTCCAAAGCCCATGCTTGTTCCATCTGCTCCATCCCCATACGATCTGTCACAGAGAAAATTACTTAGAATATTTGAAACAGGCTTGCTAGGTAGTGATGATCTTTAAACAAGAACAGAAAATATATTTAAAGGTAGTATTTAAATGCTAATATATACAAATACATATATTTCTATACATATTTAATACATAAGTACATTATGTCTTAATACATAATACATTTAATACATAAGTACATTAGTAAGTACATTAATGCTTTAATATACCGAAAAATCAAGAATTACACCAAAGCTGTATTATGGCAAATTAAAGATCTAAAGAAAGAGAAAATAAAAATCAGTTTTAGAAAGGAAATAAATTGTATACTTCTATCCTTAGACACAAAGACATGAAATTCTTACAATCTGAAATTAAAAAAATTTTATAGTGTTAACATTAAATCTTGCTTGAGAAACGATTTTAAGAAAATAAATACCTTCTTGGAGTACATCTTTTAAAGTTATCCTCTCCCTGGATATTGCTATATCCTTCACCTTAGCTTTGGCCTCCAAAAGAGTGACACTTCTCAGGTCGTTCTTCTCTATCCGCAAGGTAGGATAACCTGAGGAGCCAACAAAGCCAGACCAAGAAATATAAATACCCTTATTGTGCCATCAAGGTCAACTAATACAGTTCAAACCTCAGGACTCAAGTCACAGGAATGAATAAATGTAAGAATCACAAAATGGGGGTCGCCTGGGTGGCTAAGTCAGTTAAGCGTCCGACTTTGGCTCAGATCATGATCTCACGGTCCGTGAGTTCGAGCCCTGCATCCGGCTCTGTGCTGACAGCTCAGAGCCTGGAGCCTGTTTGAGATTCTGTGTCTCCCTTTCTCTCTCTGACCCTCCCCCATTCATGCTCTGTCTCAAAAAATAAATAAGCGTTAAAAAAAAGAGAAAGGCACACACATGAACAGGGAGAATTACTTATGAAGGTCACACAAAATTATTCTTCAATGTTTATATATTTTTGAGAAAGAAAGTGCGCGTGCGCGCACACAAAAGGGGGAGAGGCAGAGAGACAAGGAGACACAGAATCTGAAGCAGGCTCCAGGCTCTGAGTTGCCAGCACAGGGCCCGACGTGGGGCTTGAACCCATGAACTGTGAAATCACAGTGAGACACTCAACCAACTGAGCCACCCAGGTGCCGCAAGGCCACACAAAATTTTAAAGAAACACTTTCTACCTATCCCAAATCCTTAAAATGCATAATTAAGACAAGAAACACTAAAATGAGTATTACCATTATCACCACTTCAACTGCCTTTCACCCAAATGAAATAAGCTTTGACTAACAGAATGTTTATTTGTTTGTTTATAGTGTGCAGGGGAGGGGGAGAGGCACAGAAAGGAGAGAGAATCCCCAGCGGTCTTGTGCTGTCAGTGCACAGCCCATTGTGGGGCTCGATCTCACAAACCCTGAGATCATGACCTGAACCAAGATTTAGAGTTGGACATTTAACAGAGGCACCCTAGGCACCCCTTTTTTTATTTGTTTATTTTTATTTATTTCATTTGAGAGAGAAAGAGAGAGAGAGGGAGAGCGAGCACAAGTGGTAGAGAGGGGCAGAAGGAGAGAGAGAGAAAATCTTAAGCAGAATCTATGCTCGGCACGAATGTGGGGCTTGACGTGGGGCTTGATCTCACAACCCTAGGATCATGACCTGAGCCAAAATAAGAGTTGGATGCTCAACTGACTGATCCACCCAGGCACCCTTGACTCACAGAATTTAACTTATTCCCCTTTATGGACTGTTTTTTTCCCCAAAAGATTTTCTAATATAATCTCCTAACAAAACAACTTTTCAAATGAAAAGACTATCTTTTCGAACAAAACATCTGGTTGATTTAATCAATCTCATGCTTATACAGCCTAGTTGTATCATTGTGAGATACATCTGTTGTTCAGCTCCACTATTTTCCCACTCATTCTTACTGACAGCAAAAATAAAATTTCTAGCTATAACTTAAAATTTTCATTCCAAGAAAAAATGTTAGAATAGAAGGAAGATTCAGTGTTAGCAAGTAGAAACTGGAATGGCTTCTCTAAGATTTATGCGCTTTGGTAAACACATGGTAAGAAAACTCCCGGGAGAGATAAAAGACCTAGACAATGGTCATCAATGGTTGCTACAAGATCTAGACGAAAGGCTTGGGAGTTCTGTAACCAAAGGATTAGGCTGACAACACCTGATTCTATTGATCAGCAGTTTGAACAGGATACACACAGGTGTGTGAGTATCTGTATTTGTATACGTTTAATCGTACCTGGAGTTCTCAGAGTTTCTTAGATCTATGGTCTGTTGTTTTGTTATTTTGGAAAATTCTTGGCCGTTGTGTCTTCAAATATTTTTTTTACTCCTCTCTTTGTCTTTCTTTTATTTATATACAAGTGGATTTCCACTGAATTTTTAAAAAAATGTTTGTTTTTGCCCTACATAATAAATGAATCATCTATCTCAAGATAATGTCCACAAAAATAAGTACATTTCTTATCAACAGTAACTAAAAATATTTTTAATAAGTAATTTCAAGTGACTTTTTTTTTAATGTTTTTATTTATTTTTGAGACAGAGAGAGACAGAGCATGAGCAGGGAAGGGTCAGAGACAGAGGGAGACACAGAATCTGAAGCAAGCTCCAGGCTCTGAGCTGTCAGCACAGAGCCTGATGTGGGGCTCGAACTCACAGACCGTGAGATCATGACCTGAGCTGAAGTCGGACACTTAACCAACTGAGCCACCCAGGCGCCCCTCAAGTGACTTTTAAAAAGCATTTTGCTTTTAGCATATAATAATTGAATCTCTATCTCTTTAAGGTTATAGCCACAATCAAGAATTGACTCTACTGAGCAAATCTTGACATTTAAACATTAAAATCAATGTGTTTCTTCTGAATAGTCTGGACTACTTTCCTATCTATCATTGTGTTTTCTGAAGAGCATATAATTCTTTCATTGGTGGTGATGGTAACTACTGATGATTTCTTTAAAATTTCATTTAATCTTGAGCATTCCCTCTTTCCCCCTTTTCTTTTTCTTGCCACTCTTATTAAAGAAACCAGTTCTGTTATCCTGAAGAATGTTCAGCATCTGCTTCTTCAAGTATCATTTAACTTGTTCTTCGATCCCTGTATTTCTTGTAAACTGCCAATCAGTTCCACAGCCATAATTAGGTGCAGGTTACCTCTTAGGAGTGGGGAGGGGAGACAAAAAATACTCCATGGGTGGTATATCACATGTGGGAGTACAAAATATCTAGTTGTCCTACTTTCAGTGATGCAAAGTTTCATTAGAGGAGTCACACCATGACAGTCTGCTCCCTCAAATGATCCCATTTCCCTTTGTTCACAGGGTTTTAACACTGATGGTCTTTTTCTGAATCAATTATTTTAACAGAGGTTGTAATTATGATTTTCTAATTCTATCATTCCTTCCACATTTATTAGCTAGGATTCTTCTGTAAAGAAGCATTTTCCCTCATCAACCAGCACTATGTGCTTACTCTGAAATACAGTTCATATAGCCAGTCATCAGAAAGAGGGATTTTTGGTGCCTTAGTTACTTCTCATAATGATTAACTTCTTCAATAACTATCATCACAAACTCAAGGATTTTTACACATTCTGTTTCCATCCACTGCAGTCATTCTTTTTGATGCTCAAATGTCCCATTTCAACCTGCCCCAGGTTTATCTTGCCCATTCCTGACCTAGTCCTGAAATCCTCCATTTCCCCAAAGAATCCTGGTTCTTTTTAATGGGAAACAGTACTGGAAGACCACAACAGGGCACTGGATGAAGAACAGATAGTAAATGCCAGTCCAAGGAAGATACCAGCTAACTGCCTGTAAGACCTAATTAATCGATAGCACTACTGAGTTGAGCCCTGATTTATGGTCCACTGTTTATCCTGAGGACTATGTTGTTTTCTATTTGTGTGGAGACTCATTCCTCATTGTGTCTAAATTATATTCTAAGAATGATTATTTTCCCCCAACATCAACATGTTACAGTGTAAAAACTTTTATCAAAATCCTGTTAAAAAAAGGGGGGGGGGGAATCAGATTTCATGTTCTCAATTCTAATGGCAGCTATTCTATAGGATAGGAAGTTATTCAATCATGATTAAAAAACAATGTAAAGTCCCTACCACTGCCCTTCAGATTATCACACAATTCATTAAAATCTAAGACTCATCTTCATACAGCTCAATGGCTTATTCTACCTAACTACCTGAAAATATTTCTTCTGAATTTCTACAGAAGTGATTCAGTATCCCTTTTAATGTAATTAACCTATGGAAATCTCCACAAAATTAATTCTAGCAACTGAAATTATATTTTTAGTATTCCAATTTTAGAATGTTTCACTCAATGCTCTAGAAAGCAGAAGTTGAAGATCAAGCCTAATTCTGCGCATGTTAGATACTATGTACACAGGATGGTACACATGCCCCACAAATAACCAAGCACACAGGAACCACTGGCAGACAGACCACAGACAGCAATAGTAAATCATCTTTAGAATTAAATTAACTCTTACTGGTGATAGGAGTTGCATTGTTGGGTGTGTCAGCTCTCAGATATTGAGTCGTCTGGGTAGATGGCTGAGACAGCCCTTGGGAACTACTGCTGGCACTGATGCTGCAAACAAGTTTTAAAAGAGAAATATTTGGTAAGTCAGCTTCAGTGAAAACCCTCCTTTTTCTATGTATGCAAAAACACATCCAACCCATATAACCAGCTTAAAATCCTGATGGCAATCACAATAATGCATGGATCTCCATCACAAACATGCCATATTGAAATTTTAATCTCATAATATAGAGCCACTTCTTTTTTCCTTTCTATCCTCACAATCATTAAGCACGTTCATCTTATCAATCATTCAGAAATGCAGGTATTAGTCCTTAGACACCATAGACAGCAGTCCTTAACCTCACACAGAGATATGATATGTTAGGGATCTATGGGTCATCTCTTAGAAAAAGAACCCATGTCATCCAATTAGATTGCTTTAAAAAAAAAAAAAAAGAAAAAGAGGAGTAGAATGACAGGCCTCTTTTACTAGTGGTCCAAAATCAAATGGCCTAATAAAGAATATAAAAGCAAATCAAATATGCCAATATGCCCAAGGCTTTTTAAGGGGTATCATCTCTGGTTCAAATCAATCCCCCCTTTTTAGAATTTCTGGAACTTATTACAATTTTCTAGTATTTGAAGCATTCCATTATACCATATCCTTTAAATAATATAAGAGATCCAGAAAAGGACAGGCTCAAGTAACTGTTAACCCTATACTCACGATTTTACAAATTAATACCTCATTAAGTATGTGCTTTTGTCTTTTCTGTGGGTAAAAACCTTACCCCAGGTTACCCTTGGGCACATTTCAGTTTCACTACCTCAGCCCTTGAATTCTGTAGTAGACGGGTGAGGGATAGAAATTTAACATGAAAAGTGAACTCAGATGGCAGGAAGTCATACCAAACTGTCAGGATAGGCTTTTCATGCCTTCCTTAGCTATAGGATCAGCAGGGTCCAGAGGCTCCCAATTTTCCTAAATATGCAATATCTTTGAACTGACCAGGCCCCACACAATAGCTCTGTATTTTCAAAACCTGGTGATTGAAAAAAATAATGACAAAAAGTTGCTACTCAATCAGGGTGCCTGGGCGGCTCACTCGGTTAAGCGTTCGACTTCAGCTCAGGTCATGATCTCACGGTCTGTGAGTTCAAGCCCTGCGTCGGGCTCTGTGCTGACAGCTCAGAGCCTGGAGCCTGCTTTGGATTCTGTGTCTCCCTCTCTCTCTCTGCCCCTACCCTGCTTCTGCTCTCTGTCTCAAAAATAAATAAAAATATTAAAAAATTTTTTTTAAAAAGTTGCTACTCAAGAACTGATCTCTGTGAGTCTACACATGTAGTGGATATGGGGCAGTACAGTGAAGAGATGAAGACCATAAACCTTGGGTATGGGGCAGTACAGTGAACATAAACCTTAAAATCAAAACTGCCAGCACCATTTACGAGCTGTATGATCTCAGGCAAACAAATGGTTCTGTAGCCTCGAATTCCTCATGTTTAGAATGAGTCTGATTCTACCTCCTGACAAGGTTGCTAAAAGGATTATATGAAAAATAAAGAAAGAAAGCTTTTAGGAGAGTGCCTTGTCCTCAAACATACACTTACAAATTATTAGAAATTATTATTACTAATATTATTAGTAATATTAGAATGATAAGGAACCACAGGACACCTGTTTTTGGAGTTCTGGGTACTACTCAAAGATCAGACTAAAAATCAGTGTTGTTGAAAGTCCAGGGGAGGGAATAGAAATGTTACCATCCCCAAAGAGTGGAAAATAAAGGACTTCAATTTACTTACCCATAAAATAGGATTAAGAAAACCTACCTCCCAGGAGTTTTTTGAGGCCCCAGTTGTATAATATACGTGAAACTATTACCTAACTATTACCTGCAACCAACATAGTTAAATAAGTGGCCAAACTCCAAATTATTTACTGGTCATCTGTTTCTCTCCAGTAACTGAACAGTAGGTGGCACTCTTGTACCACTTCAGAATTCTTGAAAAGCCTACAAAGAGTACATTACTAGCCATCAAGCTAGTAAGTAGAACAGCGAGAATTCAGAGATGCTTTGTTTGGCTCTTAACCACTAGGTTATGCTCTGAAAATAAGTGATAATATAAGTTGCTTTTATTCAGGCAATGTCTGGAAACCTTTGCCCAAAAATGGAAAGAACCAGAACACCTAACACATGAGTGTAACTGATTATTTTAGCAAGCTGAGGTATATGCTCCATTGAATCTGTAAGTTTTTGCACAATTTTGGCTTATGTGTGTTCACAGCCCTAGCACGCACATAAGCATTCAAGGAAAATGTGTGTATCAAGACTTTTAAATGCCAGGTTCCTCAGTGACTCCTTTAACTGTGCGTGTGTCCTCTCAAAGTCCTATCTAAATGTCCCTGTTACCTTACTTCCCACTCAGAGGCTTCCAAATGTCATTTCTTCCTCTATAAACCCCAATTCTAACTTTAACACCACCATATACACAAAACCTATTCTGAAACACATCTCCCATGTATTTCCCTTCCTATTCTTACCTTCTTCCTCTTCCTTCTCTACTCAGATAAACCAAGTAAAACAGAGGGGACAGAGAGTGCTTAGGGGCAGATACTGAATCCAACCAAGTTGTGTTGGTTGTTTATGCCACACATATGCTTACCCACTGTGTGTATAACACTGTGTAGGCCTGAGGATTCAGTAATCAATAAGACATATTGCTCCCTAGTTGGAAAAAGCTTATAGTCTAGCAGCAGAGACAAGTACACAAAAATGATTACTGGAGAAAAAAGTAGAATAAATGCCACCAAAGACAGAGAGACAGAGAGGGAGAAGCAGAAAGCAGGAGAGACAGAGGAGGGAGAAATGGGCAGTTGGGAAGCTTAGAAAAGACTTCATGTAAGAGATGGCAATGGAGTTGGAATCTGAAGAAAGAACAAGGTTTAGGAACCCTGTGGGCAAAAGGAAAGCATGAATTAAAGTCCTAAAGGGCAAATATAGGGCAAAACTGTGGAACAAGTAATCATCTGACTACAGCATAAGTAAGGGTACAGTAAGGGAAAAAGAGAAAGGTTCAACAAGTTTGGAAAATACCTCTCCACCGAAAGAAAGGCTTTGAAAGGCAAGTCATGAAGTTGGAAGTCTTTCAGTCAGCAAGTGGGAATCACTGAGGAGAAAAACAAGAATTGTGTACTGGGAAAATAAACCTAACATTCCATCTTTACCTCTTACCCTATCCTACCTATAAAGTCCTCCCTGTCATCTCTGACCCACCTAGGCTGGGACAAGTACCTTTTCTATTCTCACACTATACTACACATATCATAATCACCAGATTTATAAACTTCTATAATTATAGGTTGTCAAAGTAAATAAATACTTGAAGCTCCAAGGTATATCATTATTTTTTTTAATATTCCCAGCACTTAGCATATCTAACCCTGTGTATCTCCAAGGCTACACTTTAGAATCATCCAGGAAGCTTTAAGAAAAATACTGATCCCCTAACACCACCCCAAACCAATTACATCAGAATTTCTGGAAGGTAGGACCCATGTTTTATAAGCTTACCCATGACTATAATGTACAACCAGGTTGAGAACCAACGGTTTAAAGCACACACAGCAGGTTTTCAATAAATTTACTGGATGGATGGATGGAAGGATGGATAGATGGATGGAGATAATGACAATGATGGAGGGATGAACTAGGTAGAAGAAACAGGGCTATTTTAAAAAGGTACTAGGAGTGGAATAGAGTCATGTCAAAGGGGAAGGGAATAAAAGTGTGATCCCCACTTCTTACCCATAAACTAATAAACTATAATTTGTCTTCAAAATATCTTTTAAATAAAATCAGAGAAACATAAATACAATAATCACAAAGACAACAGTTGTTCTTTTGGCAAGACCTGATCACCCTCCCTCCTTTCCCTGTGCACCACTGTGCATGCTGTGTGGGCTCCCATGAAAATGCGGATAACCGCTTTAATTTTTTTCCTTTCCCAAAATAGGTATAATACCTGTCATCCAGTTCAATTCTTTTCATACTATGAAGGTGCAAAACAGCTAATATTATTGCTACAAGAAATATTACTGCACAGCAAACCCCCACGCTGATATAAAACACACGTGTAGAAGTGGTTGGAGCTGCATGTACAGGATCATCTGAAATAAAAATGAAAAAGCACATTAAGCTTCCTAAACAAATATTATCAATTGCTTTGTGACACAATGAGTATCCTGTTCTTTGTGAGAAAGATTTTCATTTCATGTGTCCATTCTTTGATAAGATCAGTCACCAATGGTGTGTTGATAGAAGTTCTCAAATTTTTTTAATGTTATTCAAGGAATTTTCAAAAATGGTTTTAAACAAAACTTTTCATGAATGAATATAAAAGTCACAAGTGCTAGACATATGATAAACCATCTGTAGCAGTGCTGTCCAACAGAACTTTCTGCAGTGATGGAAATGTTCTCTAGTGCGTTATCCAATACAGTAGCCACTGGCTGCCTGTGGCTATTAAGCCGTTGAAATGTAGCTAGTACTACTGAGGAACTGAAGTTTTCATTTTATTTCATTTAAATTAATTTCAAGTTTGGGGTGCCTGGGTGGCTCAGTCGATTAAGCGTCCTACTTTGGCTCAGGTCATGATCTTGTGCATCATGAGTTCAAGCCTGCTTCGGATTCTGTGTCTCCCTCTCTCTCTGCCCATCTCCCATTGACACTCTATCTCTCAAAAATAAATACTAAAACATTTTTTTTTCCAATTAATTTCAAGTTAAATAGCCACATGTAGCTAGTGGTTACCATAGTGGACAACACACATGTACAGATCATTCATATTTGTTCAACAATGATATCTAGAGTGGAAAAGATCAGACATCTTTGTTACCAACCACTGATTCACAGAAGGAATATACAACACAGTGACCCCACACATTTTAAAAAAACAAACTTTTAGTCTTCTCTTATGAGAGTAACAGATTATTTTGCTTATTTTTTATTTTTTTATTTTTTTAAATTTACATCCAAATTAGTAAGCATATAGTGAAACAATGATTTCAGAAGTAGATTCCTCAATGCACCTTACCCATTTAGCCCATCCCCCTCCCACAACCCTTCCTGTAACCCTCAGTTTGTTCTCCATATTTATGAGTCTCTTCTGTTTTGCCCCCCCCACCTGTTTTTATATTATTTTTGTTTCCCTTCCCTTATGTTCATCTGTTTTGTCTCTTAAAGTCTTCATATGAGTGAAGTCATAAGACTTTTGTCTTTCTCTGACTAATTTCACTTAGCATAATACCCTCCAGGTCCATCCACGTAGTTGCAAATGGCAAGATTTCATTCTTTTTGATTGCCGAGTACTACTCCATTGTATATACATACCACATCTTCTTTATCCATTCATCCATGGGTGGACATTTGGGCTCTTTCCATACTTTGGCTATTGTTGGCAGTGCTGCTATAAACATGGGGGTGCACGTGTCCCTTCAAAACAGCACACTTGTATCCCATGGATAGATGCCTAGTAGTGCAACTGCTGGGTCATAGGATAGTTCTATTTTTAGTTTTTTGAGGAACCTCCATACTGTTTTCCAGAGTGGCTGCACCAGCTTGCATTCCCACCAACAATGCAAAAGAGATTCTCTTTCTCCACATCCTCGCCAACATCTGTTGTTGCCTGAGTTGTTAATGTTAACCATTCTGACAGGTGTGAGGTGGTATCTCATTGTGGTTTTGATGTATTTCCCTGATGATGAGTGATGTGGAGCATTTTTTCATGTGTCGGTTGGCCATCTGGATGTCTTCTCTGGAGAAGTGTCTATTCATGTTTTTTGCCCATTTCTCCACTGGATTATTTGGTTTTTGGCTGTTGAGTTTGATAAATCCTTTATAGATTTTGGATACTAACCCTTTATCTGATATGTCGTTCACAAATATCTTCTCCCATTCTGTCGGTTGCTTTTTAGTTTTCCTGATTGTTTCCTTCGCTGTGCATAAGCTTTTTATTTTGATGAGGTCCCAATAGTTCATTTTTTATTTTGTTTCCCTTGCCTCTGGAGACGTGTTGAGTAAGAAGTTGCTGTGGCCAAGATCAAAGAGGTTTCTGCCTGCTTTCTCCTCGAGGATTTTGATGGCTTCCTGTCTTAACATTTAGTTCTTTCATCCATTTTGAGTTTATTTTTGTGTATGGTGTAACAAAGTGGTCCAGGTTCATTCTTCTGCATGTCGCTGTCCAGTTTTCCCAGCACCACTTGCTGAAGAGACTATCTTTATTTCATTGGATATTCTTTCCTGCTTTGTCAAAGATTAGTTGGCCATACGTTTGTGGGTCCATTTCTGGGTTCTGTATTCTGTTCCATTGATCTGAGTGTCTGTTCTTGTGCCATGCTTCTTTATTTTTAAAAATAAGAGCAGGATAACAAGACCCCACTCAGTAAACAGTATTCAATTTTCCATTATTCAAAACAGAGGGAAAGAGAAAGCAAGCCTTGGCGCTGGAGGAAGTAACTCAAAGACAGGCAGACAGACCGACACACACACACACACACACACACACACACACACACCCTTACACACAGGCAAACTGAGGAAGAGATGCACGGAGACAGAGATACATACGTTCTAAGCGAGGACAGGTGAAGACAGAGAAATAGAAGCAGAACTGGTGTAACTGAAGCATCAAGTAAGTTTTGATAATGAGCACTCACATTATAATTCTACTGAATAAAACCTGAGAAATTTGGGTTCTATCCTAAATAAGACACGAAATCATTACTAAGCAAAGGAATGATATACACTATGACAGCTGAAAAAAAACAAAGCCAACTTCATGCTGTGCAAAGAATGCTATGAGTGTTGAGCAACAACAGGGAAAGGGAAGAAGTTAGAAGGTTACTGCAGTAGTCTAAAAAAGAGACAGCAGTGGTGTGGGCAAGAGTGTTATGGAAGATAAATTAATGGACCGGCGTATAGTTAACAGACCTTGCTTATGAATGATACTGGGGTAAAAAGAAAGAGAAGAATCAAAACTTTGGCTTAAAGAATTAGGTGGATAATGGTAACTTTACAAAGATTAAAAAAAAAAAGGCAAATTGAGGGAAAAGAGAAAAAATCAATAGTTTTGTTGTGACTAAGAGTACCCAGTACACATCTACATGGACATGTCAAGCTGACAAGAAATACAAGTGGAGTTCTGGGGATAGGTAAGGACAAAAGATAAAAGCTATAGCTTTGAAAAACTTGGGAATCAGGCTGCTTTCTAAAATTTAAACTTTGCTTTGAATCAACAAACAATAAATCAGAACAGATTAAAGCAAAGAAACCAAATGGCTTCTAGAGCAGCTACACTTTACTACAGCCTGAACGAAGGCCTGACTTTCCTGAAGAATGCCACAGGCTAGTCAATCCTGGGAGGGGCAGAAAAGGAAGGTCGCCAAGGTTGGTGTTGGCAGTACCTATCCAAGCACACACCAGGGCAGAGAAGAGGAAAGACACTGCTCTGCCGGGCAGGTCCCCTGAATGTATCCCACTTGTTCACCCCCCAAATTCCAGGCTTGTGTATGCACTGCTCCTATTCCTTCACTTTGACATTTCACTTGCCACCACCTGGTCACCCTTCAAGTCTCAGATGAGATGCCACTTTCTCAGGAAGCTGTCCCTCACTCCGTCAGAGATTACATGCCCCTCCTCAGGGTTCCCAAAGCACCATAGCTTGCCACACTCTTGTTATTATCACTGCCTTATTGCCTTGTCCATCTCATCCTCTACATCATAAGCCCTTGAGGGCACGGACTGTTTTGCTCAGTTTGATCCTCTGCCTCCAATCATACCACCTGGCATACCACACATCCTCAAAAAATGCTGGGTAGATGGATAGAAAGGGAGGGAAGGAGAGAGGTATCAAGAAAAAGAGCCAGAGACCAAGAATATGCAATATTCTATTCTCTTTGTTAGAAATAACATCCTATTAACATAAAAGAAATGGGTAAAGTCACCAGAATTTTCAAAGTAAATTTGAGAAGCAGTGATATTTTTAAAATGGTTTTCTTTCTTCTCAGAGATAAATCCAATGAAATATTCTAAAAAAGTAGACAACATCTCATATTATTTTATCTTCAAAAAAGGCGTATGTTGGGATATCCAGATATTCTTTGCCTCCTGAGGTGAGAAAAAGATAAAACAGGAAGCACATACTACTATCTATGAACTATTCTTGCCAAGAGTTGGCCCTAAATCTAATCAAGTACAAAATCTAATACCAGTTTATAGGAGAAAGAAAAATATGTTAAATAATGCCACAAGGATGCAGAAGTGAGAAATTCTATGTGATAAGTGATTCCATTTTGTCAACAAAAAAGTGATACGGGGGAGAGGGGTGATCTCTGATTAATATAAAATATTTGTCAACAAAACAGTGTGTGGGCTTCATTTGATCCCAATGTGGAAGACAAAGTATAAGATATTTTTGAGACAATCAGGTTAATGAGAACATGAACTAGCCACATAATTTATTAAGGAACTATTGTTAATTTTGTTAATTTTGTGATAAATCAAATATAAGTGAATAGGTGCTGGGTGTTTGTGGGTTGTTTTTTTAATTGCCTTTTTAAAAAGAAATCCATACTGGAATATTTATACATGAAATGATGCCTGGATCGTGCTTTAAAATACCCCAACCCTCCCCACCCACTTACTCATCCAGGAAAGGAGGAGGAAATCAATGGAACAATACTGGCAAAACATTGATCATTACTGAAGGAGGGTAATGGTCACACAAATGAACAAAGGTTCATCAGTGCATTCTCTCAGCTTTTGCGTATTTGAAACTCTTCCCTTCCACAATTTTTTTTTAAAGTTTACTTTTATGAAGAGAATCTAGTATCCTTTTAAGATAGTGCTATTAAAACTCTCTCAGGAAGAATAGGACTCAATGTGTCCACATCAGAAAACTAAAAAAGAAGTCTAAGTTATACCATTTAAACACAACCATTACCAAAATAAAAATCTACTTTGAGTTTCTGCTCTGCAGGTTTAAGTAAGTATCTTTAAGTATCCTTAAGCTGCATTTTCACCTGGATGAAATTAGCTGAGGGTTAACCGGTCCAGGCCACAAATCAGATTTTCTAACCTTCTGCTATTGAGATGAGGATCTTACATACGTTTTCATGTTCATACTTTAATTATTACCATTTGAAATGATGTGATATAAGTTCTTGCCTATAAAAAGTTTTTAGATCATTTGTTATAAAATATGTATGAATTTTACTTTACAAATATTTCAATATTCTAACAGTTTCATCTGACTATATACCAATCAGTGAAATAAATAGCAAGGCCTCATGTATCTTTTGGCAAACTGGACACTACTAGGCCTCCAAGCCTCATATAATCATGTACATTTACAATCAGGCAGTTTTTATTCCTCATGATGGAGAAAGGTAATACATTAACACTTACAAATAGTTCTGCTAGTGTTTTTGTCCAGGGCTGAAGTTTTTACTTCTTCAAGTTCTGAATTTAAAAAAGATAAAAGATGCTTTTAGAAATTCCTTCTTTTCCATGAAAATCCTTAAATACTTTAAATACACTTTCTGAATTTTTCTCTAACATAGTTTTAGTTCTATTAGAACATTGCCTGAACTAATTAACAAGGTATTTGTTGCAAGATAATAAATCCTACATTACTATTCTGATCATCATCACTCTAATCACCAATCATTAGTCTATGGGTGTTGTTTATAGATGCTCAATGAAAAAGGATTTCTGTGGTCAAGAAGTTTGGGGAAAGCCAAGTATTATATCATCTGTGGAGATTCACAATTCACATTAGCAGAGTATAAAGGCTCTAAGGAATGCTTAAGTAATGAAACTTATCTGAGCCAGCAGTCCCCACTCTCACATAAAAAAGGAACATTTTCTTGCCAGTAACACCCATTAGCATTTGATATAGTACAGATATGTTTTCTGTTGCAGTTTTTTAAATGTAGTAGGTGGAAAACCACACAAACACATTAGGATCACATATTAAAGTAAGAGTCATAAATTGGATAACTGGGGTAGCCAGAAGTATGACAACAAAATGAAAAGGGTGGCACTATCTTAAACTTAAAACAGAATAGAAAATTATGCTGTTAATGTTAATTTTCATGTACACATTAAAGAAAATGGAGAAAGTATGAGATCATTCTGAATGTCATCTAACCATTAACCTCAGTGGATACTAACAGTGGTGGGCTCCACTGATCACATCATGTTTGGCCATCATTTTGCCTTTAGATATTAAGAGACGAAGCACCATGGTACAGTCAGAACACCCTCCCCCTAAGCATCAGAAACCAGGCTTCTACACTCCTGACTGGCTGTGCAAACTTAGGTGGCCTCTCCAGGGACAAGTCTCCTCACATCAATTATATAATGACTAGGTTGAACTAGTCTCTAAAGTCCTCTTTGGCTTTAAAATTGTGTGAAAGTACATACATAACTGAATATACTAGAACTATAAAATATATCAAAACAGTGAAAATAAAAGGTGCCTGCTAACTTTCCATTTAAAAAATGTCCACTCTAAGGCAGTACAGCTCTTTTATTGGCATCTATCTGGACATTAGCCATGATAACTCACTTGCTGGCCCCAAGTATTTTCCTAACCCTTAGCACTAACTTCAATTAGGAAATGTGTTAAGACAGAATTTAACAACAGAGCTAAGAGCACGAGTTTGCATGCAGCTGCACCTCTTAGCTGTCTGACCTTGGCAAGTTGGTCAGATTCTCTGAGCCTCAGTTTCCTCTTCAGAAAATGGAGATAATGGAGCAGCAGAAACTGCTGCTTAGAATTGTCGCAAGGACTAAATAGGTTCAATGCATGTAAAAGCACTTGTAACATAGTACAAATGCACAGTACGAGGCACTCAATTTTAGAGGGCTTTATTTTAGTTCCCTCCCCCCCACCCTACATCTTAGATAGTAACCATCTGTACATTAAGTGAAAGAAAGTGCAAATTCAGGTCACTTTACCTCTGTGCAACTTAAATGGAATGGATTGGACAATCTTTCAGGAAAACTCTCAAATTCTTTCATCTATTGCCCATGGGAATTCTCATAGCCACTGTCATTTCTTGAGTAACAGATTATTCAAACCCAAAGCTATTAACATTTATTAAGTACCCATACACAGTATTCTAAGATTTAGGTTTGATTCAATTAACCAAAAAGAAAATAAATAAGAACAACTTCTGAAACAGGTTATCATGCCCATTTTACAACTGAAAAAACTGAGACCTAGGTTAAACAACTTGTCCAAATATCCTGCCAAGTCTATCCAGCCCCAGGACAACTGAGCCATAGTATTGTTATAAGACAAACACAGTTAACACTGAGTTACTCAGGGGCCCCTATCAGAATTACTTGACTTCTTTACCTCTTTAATACTATTTCACATTCTTAATGGAATTAGCAATTCTGATAAAAGATTTTGAGAAAGCAGGGCCTGAGTGAGATTCCTGGCAACAAGGTAGCTATCAGGCGATTTTCTCAGAATTTCATTTGTTAGTGCTTTTTCTTTTCTCATTTGCTACTATAATCAAGATTTGGTCACAAATCTAGAAAAAGATGACAAAATGTATTTTTGACCTTATCACATCTATATAAAACACATACTTTGGTGAACAAATTCCTTACTTTTGTAGCACATTTTCCTTCGTTTAAAATTTAAGACTGTAAAGTTTTTTGAAGAATTTACTGTCAAGTTGAGCTGCATTAGTATCATAACCTCAGAATCTACTTTGCCAGTACAGGAAAGCTCGACCCGAAACACTGTTTAAAAAACAAAAAAGAAAAAATATTTTAATTTTCTAAAAAATCAACATTAATACCTAGTATTTTACAGTTCTTTATTTTTGTTGCATAAAACTAAAAGAATATTTACATAATACTAAAATTTTCAGAGAACTTATCTTCAGACTACATACCTTTAGACATCATTTATTATAGATATAAAAGTTAAGCATTAAAGAACAAGCCAAGACATAAAAGAAGAGATTATTATCTTCAACTTTTTCTCATGATTTTTAATAGATTACTTTGTCTCATAAGTCCTCTCATTATAATATAGTAAAGCTACTGAATAAGGCAAACCATGCTACCTTACCAGTCACATCAGCAACGATAACAAAAATTACTTGACAAAAAGGAAACACAATTTATCACCAAAATGCAATTATGTATTGCTCTTAACGAAGATTAAATATAAACCCATAAACTGATAACCTGATAAATCAGTCAACTGTGAATTTAAAAAATACAAAGCTTTCAAAACAAAACCTTTCTTTTTTTAATGTGTTGTGTTTTTTTTTTTTTTTAATTTATTTCTGAGAGTAAGAGAGACAGAGCACGAGCAGGGAAGGGGCAGAGAGAGAGAGGGAGACACAGAATCTGAAATAGGCTCCAGCCTCTGAGCTGTCCGCACAGAGTCCCACACGGGGCTCGAACTCACAGACCACGACATCATGACCCAAGCCGAAGTCTGATGCTTAACCGTCTGAGCCACCCAAGCACCCCCCAAAAAACCTTTCTAAACAGAAACTGACTTTAATCAATTATTGTAGCAATGAGGTAACAGACTTCGGTGCACACCATTTTTTTCCAATCTTTCAGTTTAAGATTCTTTTCCTATAAATTTAGAGTATCATTCTTTTCTTCTTTTCAGAGAGAGAGAGGGAGAAAGCACACACTAAGCAGGGTAGAAGAAGAGGGAGAGAGAGAAAGGGAGAATCTCAAGCAGCCTCCACATTCAGCATGGAGCCCAATGCGGGGCTCAATCCCATGACCCTGGGATCATGACATGAGCTGAAATCAAGAGTTGAATGCTCAACTGACTGAGCCACCTAGGTGCCCCTACAATATCATTCTATCTGTATAAGCATATGAAAAATATGGGCATTTCTGAACTTCTTTACTGACCCATAAAAATGAGTAAGCCTCCCTATGCTTTCCTAAAGCTTAATGCATGTCACCAATAACAATGAGTGACTGCCAGAAAAAGTTCCACAATATTGTGGAAAGTACATGGCTTACCCTTTCAAATTTTAAGAAGTTCACTGTTCTTAAAATCTCATATCTTTAGGAGCTTTTCTCAAAAGGCTGACTCAATAGTAGTTAAACTGGTATATATATGACACTTAAATCATTTAGTCAGATTATGTGACTATCTTGTGCAGATGCTGTGCCAGGCACCAATGCTAGATGGCTGAAAAAGAGAGCTCCTGTCCTCAGGTTAACCACAGGCCAGCAGGGAGAGACAAGCACAAAGAATTACAAGATAATGTAATCAGTTCAAAAACATTTAAATTGCAAGATCCTGCAGGGTAGGAAGAACAAGATCCTGCAGGGTAGTATGAGTAGGAGTATATAAGCAGAAAAGAGGAAAAGGCAGTTCCAAATATACTGACGAGCACGTGCAAAGGCAAGGATGTCAAAACCGCATGTAGTATGGCACCACTGGAATGCTGGGGCAAATGCAGCAACACAGCTAGACAGTCAGGTAAGGGGACAGGATAAACATACAACACACTGGCTGGAGAGTCTGCAGTGGACTCAGCTGATGGGAGTAAGGGGCCCTGATGGGCTTGATGTCATTTGGTCAGATAGGAGTGTTCAGTGATCATCCAGGCCATGGTGTGGGAATTTGTCAAAAACGAACAAGACCAGACACAGAGATCCATGTGGAGGCCAGTGCCAGCAATGCAGAAAAAGGAGATAAGGAAGTGCTGAGTATAGACAGTTCTGGAAAGGATGGAAAAGAGGGAATGGTTTAAAACACAGTGCAAATAATCAGTATTTTCAAAAATTACTTTTCAAAGTACTTATACACCTATGCCTACCAAGTAGAATACACTATATGTCAATTGTTAAGCTGTTCTTTTTGGGATATGGGGGACACAATTGAAAACAGTATGTTCACTCTTTCAGACTCACCTGATAAAGTGCGTGGAACTTCCCCCTGAGCAGAAATGTTGACCTGGGGCATGTCCATAGCCACAAAATTGTCTACTTGGAATCCCAGCTTATATTCAACCTGTAAAATGTAGAAATAAAGAAACTGAATCTGTGGTAACAGAAAGGACACTAACAATTTGGCTTTACTGATTAACTCATTAACTAATAAATGCATGAGCATTTATTATTATGTACAAATCTAGCTCTAACAAAATCCAAATTGTCAGAAACAGTCCTAGGAGTTTTCAACTGGATAAAAACTCAACCCAGTAAAGCCACCCCTCTATTTCATGTCCAGAACAGTACCACCACTCTCCTATAAAATCTGCCAACTAGGATTCAGAAATCTTGCTGAAGACTACACTACCACTGACCGAAGAGCCCTGGAGAGACAGATACGAAAAGCCAAGTTGTTGAGATGTGTAATTTACAGACCACTGACTAGTCACCAATGTCTTCTCTAATTAATAAGTGCCAGGCTCTAAGGCTTTCCATGTAGCTGGTGGATGAAGGTCTACGCTATAGACCCACTCACTACACAAGATTACAAAGCACAGATTTCTCACAGAATATCTCTAGTCCAGCTTTCACCATGAAGAAAGTTTATGTTTGGACACCCATCTAATCTCTGAATCTATTTTTCAAGTGAGTCGGTATCCAGAAAGGAAAAGAGGTGACTATGAAGGCATCACTGGAACACCAATATTAACTATCGATACCTGGCCCACTTGGGGGCTTAACATAACCAGCCAGCCCCAATAATACAGCCCTACTGCTAGATTGATAGTCATGAAAGAAACAACTCAAACTGCAAAACAATAGCTGAAATTCAGAATAGCTGCCACCTTCAAGACCTTCAATGAGGCCTTATATTTCACATTACTCTTTGAACAGCCCACTGGGGTCTTGATAAGAACAGGTACTCCTCTCCCATTCACTGGTCACATGGGTAGTTTTGGTGGAGAGATAGAATAGGCAGAAGGCAAGGGACAGTGGATTGGGAAAAGAGTGATAGGAAAGAGGTTTATGAAACCATTCTTTAAGAAATTTAACTAGGAAAAATGGAACAAGGTTGGGAGTGGTGTGAGAAAGAGGTGACAGATTCTAAAGCTTTTCTTTCTTTTTTCAATGGGCAGTAGTAAAATGTGTTCATATGCTAATGAAAAAAGCCAACGAAATGGGACATAATAAAGATGAAAGGAAATAGGAAGAGAGTACCATCCTAGCTTTATAAGGAAAGGGATGGACCTGGACATTGGCTGGGGCAAAGGGTGTTTATCAAAGGATAAGAAGGGTTCAAGCCAATGGATTTAACTCTCACTGTGGGTGTCTTTTCACACTTTCATACTTGAATGTCCCTAAACACTGTAGGGGTATAAATCATATTATTACCTTACAGTTAAGATACACAGACAAACAACTGTTAAAGGCTGTATTTGGGAAGTACCATGTTCACAACAAAGAAAATGGTCTTGCTGCTGCCTGTCACTGACTTTGTGGTACCTCAGGCTAGTCAGTATTCACGCTTACCCTAGCACACCACATTTCTGTCACTGCCACCAGGGGGTGCTAGAGAGCTAGCTACACCGTTGTGTTTGGGCCAAGAAGGAGCAGACTTTCCAGCAACACTCGCTAACTATAACACTACAGAATGCATTGACTATATTCCTGTATCTATGCTGTCTTTGAATAGGACAATACATGAAGTGCAAGTGCACAAAAGAAATTAAGCATAATCAGTAAGAATTGGATAGGAACCATGAGACTGTGTGACCTTTAGGTATATTAACTTTCCTGAGTTTCAGTTTTTGTAAAATGAGGCTAACACATTATGAGGATCAAAGAGGATAATTAAGACAACACACCTGTCAGCTTGGCACAGGTCCCCTGACAAATGCATACCGCAGTGGCATCAGCTGTCATTCCAGAGTAGCTACCCCACTGCCCCATTGTGCTTCCCCTATAGGCACCAGCCTACTACTAACCCCAGAGATTGACACAAGTAAGCCTTCCAGTGCTCTGCCAAGAACTTGCTGCAGTCCTTCTGTTTTGTCCTCCATCTTGGGACCCCCACTATTCTAAACAGCCCCCTACACTCTCAGCCTTTTCATAAATGTCTTCTCCACCTTCTCCTACAACCTGGCTTTCCTCAGATCTCTTCTCCCTGCCTATCATTCAGTTCTTACAACACCTAACCCTTAGGGTCTAGACAATAGGGTCTGCATTCTTTTAGGGTCATTAGGTCCTTTCTAGACATGCTTCCCTCATGAGAAATCCCCTATACCCTGAAGCTCACAAATTCTACTCAAGATGGCTATTTCTCATGCCATAAACATCAACAACAGACAAAAACTTTGCAGAGGCCTTGGCCCTTGGCTCACTTTGTCTCCTGTCACCTTCCCGGGTGGGCTTCAATATTACAGTATTCAGTAAACCTACATGACAAAGAATTACTCCAGAACCAAAACAAACACAAAAATCCCACCCTATCAAAGACCCCATCACTACCTCTGATTCCTATAAAACCAGTTTCTTTGTCTCCATCACTGATTCAGCCAACACTTATGAAACACATGTGTAAGCCAATGGCGGTGTACAGAACTGGGCTACAGTGGACAATTCAGCTATTTCCCTTCTCTCTGATCCAGCCAGTGGCCTGGTTTCACTTTCCTACAGACTATGCCCCGAAGACTACAAGGTTACTGACATGATAACTGGTTCATTCCCCTCCATACTCTTAGAGGGCCGCACCAGCACCCTAACCACCTCTCACTCTCATGTTGCCCAGCACGGATGGAGGAAATCCATTCCTGGAGAAAAGGGTGCTGCTACACAAGAATGACCCCTAAGCTCAAGACAGACCCATAATCCTATCAGCAAGCCCTTCATCACAGCCTCTTCTCTCTCCCTAGTCTACTCACTCCAAATGTCACAGGACCTCACCACTTCACTACCTGCTGCCCTCCCCACTTCCTCACTCTCAATGTTCTTATCTCCTTTAGCTAGCACACAAGGACCCCCCCCTTCTTTATTTCTTTTCAGCACCAGAGAGATCTGTTAGAGTACTCAACCTCTGCCCTCCAGCCCCAAGGAAAGACATATTCTCCTCTCCAAATAATAAACACTCCTCTCCTAGTATATTAGGTTCTAACCCGTTTCATCACTGATGGGATCTTGTATCATCCACTGGTCTCTCACTCTCCTATAACTTCAACCTCTCCCATAGGTGCAATTACCTACTAGACATATATGTCTAATAATCTTATAGCTCTCAAATCTAACAGATTCAAAGCCAAATGTATGTTTCCCCACATTTGCTATCTCTTTTATTCTAGGTCTCAGTTATCGTAAGCAGAGACACAGCTAACCAGAGACCAGAACTTCTAAGAAAGCAGAGAGCAGCAAATGGGGTCACAGGCCCTAACGGCAATGTGGAGGGTAGGGGGCAAGACTAACACCTAAGTATCTCAAGGAAGTAAGAGGGAAGGGAAATGAGCTTGTGAGTGGAGCTAGGGAGAGGTGGCAAAGGGACTGGGTAGCAAGTTTAAGAAGGCTGACCTCTGGCCAGAACAGCAGCCTGGAGGAACAAGGAGTATGAGAGCACAGAAGCCTGCCGTTTGCTGGCCCCCTTTCTGAGGGACTATCTACATATGTGAGGCATTCACAGGGCGGTTCTCTTCTCCCTCTGAAATCCTTAGGATATTAATTTTTAAACTGCAGTTTCTGGGGTCAGAGAACTGTAAATTTTCTCTACTTTGCCATGTATCGATCTACATGGAATCTCACTTTCCAGTGATCCTTGAAGAAACAGATCCATTCTAAAGCTAACACTCATAAACTAGTGGAACAAAGAAAATGTGAACAGCAGTTGTTTATCAGAAAAAAGAGGGAGCCAAAATATTTCAGAAAAGAAGCTAGAGAAAATATAAATATTTGAATAAGCTAAAAAATAAACATTTTTGGTAATCTTCCCTTACTTGGAAACAAACGGCAATTGCCAATAGGCAGCTGATGAGTAAAGTCATTTCTTTCTGGAACACAGTACAGATTTAAAGTGAATACATTTGCCTACAGCTGGATAGCCTTTTAATTTCTCTGAATTGACCAGAAGTGCTCCTTTTTCATAGAAATCCCACTCTGCAGGGGATACTGCTGGCTCTCCCTTGGGCTGCTGCAGGAACTCTGGACAAGTTCCCTACAAAACCTCCTGACAATGATGAAGAATTCCTGAAACCTGAGAAGAGATACAGAGTGGATGTGAGTTGGAGGAATATTCTGCTACATTTTGGTATATTTTTGCCTTCCAACTCTCTAAAATACCTACAGACACTTAATAGATGCAATGGAATGCTTTTTTCCCCTAGATATCAGAGAATGTTCCAGAATACAGAAGAACCTAATTATTTGTTAAAACCACCTAGTAATCTTTGCATTTTTTTTTGATGACCACGTGGCCTTGTGAAAGAGAAGAAATTACCAGTGTTTTTATCCCACCTGGAAATGCAATTAACCAATGGTATTTAACAACCACTCACTAAAGCAATCTGACACAGATGTCAAGAATAAGATACAGCTTTAGCCTCTGAGAAGACCATAGTCTGTTTTGCAAGACAAAAGCCAAGTAAACACTGAAGAACAACACCATTAGCAAAAGCTCTGATGTGTGAAAACTAACGTTAAAGTATCTATGGTGTGAACGGACATATCAAGGAGAACCTTGAGATTTTTGGAAGTGAATATTTTACCTCCTGGCTCATCTTAAAAAGCAAGAACTGAGAAATTCTGATAAAGGGTTAGAGTGTAGGATCCACAGCCTTCCTCCAGAAAGTTCACGATCGCATCTCAGAGCCAACAAGATCAGGCGAAGAACCCTCTGTATCTCCCCAGGTGAAGAAGTCATGTCTCTCTTGCTCCCTTGTATGACTTTCCCACTTGAAGTCATCTCTACTTCCTGTGTCTTCTGCTTCCAATACTACCTTAAGCAAGTCTCCTTCCAAATCTAGGTCTTATTTTTTTTTTTCATAGTAAGTGATCAATAAACTAAAGTGCAACCATTTAATGTATTTTTTTAGTGATTTGAAGGAAAAAAGTTCAAGTCTATATGCAGGGACAGAGAACCTTTATCAGAATATGTTGTTCAGTGCTCTGCAAACTGCAGAAAGTACGCAGTGTATAACTTGTTAAAAAAAAAATATATATATATATACATACATATTCACACACACACATACATATACACTTGTGCTTATCCATGCACAGACTATCCTTAGAATAGAAGACAGGAATCAAGTAACAGTGGTTGCCAATGGAAGGGAAACTCGGTGGCTGGATTGTTTGGGGATGGTACTAGGAAGGTGTAGAGGACTTAATTTTCACTGTTTACCCCTTCCCTTATGCCTTTTGAATTCTGTACCATATACATAAATTGAATACTCAAAAGACCAAATTTTAAAATAAGCAAAGTTAAATTAATTACCAAAGAGATTATAACCTAAAACTGGAATTAGGAGTTGCATTGGTGGCCAAAGCCTGAAACTGAATACAAATATATTCCTTAGTTTTTTATTATAAAACGTTATAAGATAGAAGATGATTACTTTCCCCTAAATTCTAAACCGTGTTACACATGAACTTGTGAAATTAGTTTTGCTATATATTCAATCTTTGAATTTCATCTATTCCTCCAAATTTACAACTTTATTCACAGTGAAATATGTGAAAAGTCCCAGATGGACAACTAGTGTCAAGTATACCCAGCTATGTTTCACACTTCTAGAAACAGGAAATTCACCACTCCGAAAGCAGTACATTCTCTAAGTGCTCAGAAGATCCCCATTTGTTGAGCTGTGCCCTGTGGCTTCTATCTATGCATCTCTTCTGTAGTCAGTAAAAGAGCACCTGTAACCAAGCGTAAGTACCAAGTGCTATACAGGGAACACAGAGAAAGACGAAAAGGAGTTCCTCACTTTGAAGTGTTTTGCATCTAGGAGGGAGACAGAAAAGAAAATCAACCACCACAATACTGTTAGATTATGCTAAGGGTTATGAGGGAGGAAAGAGAAAGGTGCCGTGGGTACAGAAAGCACCTGACACAGTTGAAGGAAAGGTGACACCAGTTCTGAGATTTATGAGACGAACAGGAGATAGTGAGGTAAATAAAGAATGGAGAAAGGGAATTTCTTGCAATATAAACAGCAGCAACGTTACAGAGTCCAGGCCATTCAAAAAATTGCCAAACAAAATGGCACTAAATAACTAGCTGGAGAGGAAGGAGAAAAGAAAGGCAGGGACAAGATCATAAAGGCTTCCTAAAAAATCAGAACTTTATTCTGGTGGCAACTGGGAGCCCTAGAGTTGCTTCTGAGGGTGGGAGTAGGGGGTGAGGGTGGGGCAGGAGTGCAGCAACAAGTCAGTCCAGAGGCAAGGAAACTAGTTAGAAAACTATTTCCCATCTAGTTAAGAAAGAAAAAAGGCCCAAACTACAGATGAGGCATTAAGTCCAGAGAGAGGTAGGAGATGAATTTAAGGTATAATTATGAAAGACAATCAACTTGACCTGGCAGGTGCAGGAGAAGAAGTACTGGACCCCTTCTAGGCTTCTGTCCTAGATGTGTAAATAGGTGGCAATGCCCTCCAACAAGTCAGGGAACTTCTGCCCTCCCAGGAATATCATATCAGCAACAGTAGCCCAAATGTGCACTAATGATGGTATTTAAAACCTGCCACAGAAGTAGTTTAGAATTTATGAGTGAAGAATATGGAAGTACCATAAGAGCTATGCCAAGGCTCCTCCTGACCCAACATGTGCCCAGGCCAGTACTGTTTCAAATATATATATTCATCTGAACCCATACCTCTATCTACTCTCTTCCACTCCAACTTCCTTCTGCGACAGGCTTTAAAAGTCCTCAGACATCCACTATTAGCAATGTCAGATCCCTGAAACTCACTCCAGATAAAAAACATCTAATGTATGTGTATTTTTTAAAAAGAATGATTAAGAGAGTTTAATTCTCTTCACTTCTAACTGCCACATGGCACACTGCCAATTTTTATTTACAAGTCACTAACCATATACTTGCCCAGGTTAGATCATTATTTTTTCCTAAGTAGGCCCAGGAATAATCACACCCTATTCAACGGCAGTGGAGTACTAGAATAGATTCTCTACTATTTCATTCGATTTTTCGCTACTTTAAAATATATGTATTATTTGCTTTTATATTTACCAACATTAAAGGTAGGAAAAGTAACAAAGGATTTATTATCAATTTTTTGGAGAATATAAAAAGATTCTCTGCCTAAAAGATGTTCACAGAAACACTGGATCTCAGAGTTGCAAGGGAACTTAAAATTCAAGACCCACTGCTCCACAAATCCTTGAATTCCCTCTACAACACTCCCACGAAATAGTTACCCAGTATAGATCTGACCTCTTCCAGCGAGAGGA
Organism: Panthera uncia; assembly: GCF_023721935.1. Classification (NCBI taxonomy): domain Eukaryota; kingdom Metazoa; phylum Chordata; class Mammalia; order Carnivora; family Felidae; genus Panthera; species Panthera uncia. Next base: position 125,761,778 of record NC_064810.1, on the reverse strand, counting down.
AACTTACTACTCATCAATAGCACTGGCTAAAAAGTGAAACCTAATTCTAAACACAGATGCAAATACTAGTAGTTTAAAGGGTAATGAGGAATGGAATTTTTTAAATATAATTTCACAAAATCTCCCCACAATTACTTACTCATCCCAAAGGAGAACACTTTGGTAGAGAAACCTAGTGAACTGAGTGATCAGAGATCACCAGTAATAGGACAAGATGACATCATGTGTCCTGTGAAGGACAGAATTTTTGTGGTGTTACTAGCAAAGACACGTTCCTGAATCTAATCATGAGGAAACCTCAGACAACTCAAATTGAAGGACATTCTACAAAATACTTGGCCTATTTATTTCAAAATCATCAAGGTCAAAGCACACAAAGAAAGGCCAAAGAATTGTTCCAGGTTAATAGAGGATTAAAGGTACCTTAATCAACTGCATGGATGATCCTGAATCAGGTGAAAAAAAGAGCTATAAAGAACATCATCATAATTGGTGAAATGTGAGTACTACAGATTAGATACTAGATAACAGTATTATATCCACATTTAGTTTCCTGATTTTGATCATTGTACTTAGGCTTTATAAAGAATGCCTTTATTCTCAGGCTCTTGGGTGGCTCAGTTGGTTGAGTGTCCAACTTCAGCTCAGGTCGTGCTCTCACGGATTATGAGTTCAAGCCCTGCATCAGGCTCTCTGCCGTCAGCGCAGAACCTGCTTCAGTTCCTCTGTCCCCCTCTCTCTCTCTGCACCTTACCCACTCTTTAAAAAAAAAAAAAAGAAGAATGCCCTTATTCTTAGAAAATATACATTGATGTATTCAAGGCTAAATGGGCAGGATGCTTGCAATTCACTTTCATATAGTTCAAGAAGAAAGGGTGTGTGCATGAGAGTGGAGGGAAAAAAACAATGAATGATAAAGTAAGCAAACCAGTAATAATCAGTGAATGTGGGTAAAGGATATATGAGAATTATTTGTACTATTCTTATAATTTTCCTTTATGTTTGAAATCATATCATAATTAAAAGTTACCCCCACCTCTAAATAATAAGGTCACATAATGTTATGTAAGAATACTGGAAAATGTGTTAGTCCAGTTTCCTTGAAGAGTCCAGATGCTTACTCACTGAAAATGACACAGCTCATATTAAAATATCTCAGGGTGGGGCACGTGGGTGGCTCAGCTGGTTAGGTGTCCAACTTCAGCTCAGGTCATGATCCCACAGTTCATGAGTTTGAGTCCTGTGTCAGGTTCTGTGCTGACAGAAGTCTGCTTTGGATTCTGTGTCTCCCTGCTTTGGATTCCGTGTCTCCCTCTTTCTCTGCCCCTTCCCCACTTGTGCTCTGTCTCTCTCTCTCTCTCTCTTTCAAAAATAAATAAACATTAAAAAAATTTTAATGTCTCAGGTAAACCTTTTCTGAATTATCTGTACCATTTATTTTGGCAGTTCAGCATATTCAGGTTACCATTTACTACATGTTCTTAATTGTTTTGCATGACTTCTCTCTCTTGACCTGTTTTTGCAGTTTTCACCCTAAAGAGACCTATCTACTGCTAAAAAAGCAGCCCATGTTTGGATACCCCAAGGCAACAGTGTTGGACAGTTGAGGTGCTCCAACAGGCACATATGTTTTACCCAGAATCCAAGCTAAGTCAACTTTAATCACATTACTTCAGTTTATATTTTAATGCCTGTATGTATATGTGTATATAATGTTTCTGTAACATGCTTGAGTATATATACAGCTGATCCTTGAACAATATGTGTTTGAACTGCACAAGCCCACTTATGTGGATTTTTTTTTTTTTAGGAGAGCACAAGTAGGGGAGAGGGGCAGAGAGAGAGACAGAATCCCCAAGCAGGCTCCACACTCAGCATGGAGCCCAATGTAGGGCTTAATCCCATGACTCGGGGATGATGACCTGAGACAAAATCAAGAGTGGGATATTCAAATGAATGAGCCACCCAGGCGTCCCACACAGATTTTTTTTTTTATAGTATAGTACTATAAATGGATTTTCTCTTCCTTATGATTATTTTTAACATTTTCTTTCTCTAGCTTACTTTTTGTAAGAATTACAGTATATAATATCTATAACATATGGGGCACCTGGATGGCTCAGTCAGTTAAGCAACCAATTTCGGCTCAGGTCATGATCTTGTGGTCTGTGGGTTCAAGCCCCACACCAGGCTCTATGCTGGCAGCTCAGACCCTGGAGCCTGTTTCATATTCTCTCTCTCTCTCTCTCTCTCTCTCTCTCTCTCTCTCTCTCTGCCCCTCCCCCACTCATGCTCTGTCTCTCTCAAAAATAAACATTTAAAAAATTTTTTTAAAATATCTATAACATTCAAAATATGTGACCATTAGTAGTTAAGTTTTGAAGCAATCAAAAGTTCTATGTGGATTTTCAACTGCAGGGGGAGCACATCAGTACCCTGTAACCCCCACATTATTCAAGGGTCAACTGTAATAATAATAGGAATATATGGATAGTTATATAATCATTTTTACTCACTGATTAGCAAACAACTATACTTAAAATATTTAGTGTTAAGGTGTGAACTGAAGAAATAAATAAACACCCCTATTCATTTGGTAAGGAACATTGGTTCATTGGTACCATCTTGGGAGAGGGAAGGAGAAATAATTTGGCAATGTTAATCAAAACTTTAAACACTCTGACCCTGCCATTTCACTACTTGGTGATAATTTACCATTCAAAAATTATGCCACAAGTGCACAAAAATTTTTGAACAAAGATGTTCTCAATGTATGCATGCACACACACACATACATATATATACACCCAAGTACACATTCACACACATATTTTTTCTATGTTTCTATATTCAACAATAACAAAGGTAGAAACAGTAACAAAAGATGAACTACCAATTGTTTTCACTATCTCTGTACTATGGATTTTGCCTGACAGATGAAGGGAAGGAAACTATCTCTAACACAGAAAGGAAGCATTGTTTGAAACAGTGAAATGCTATTAAAAATACATGTGTCAATGAGGCACTTAAGAAATAATCATACATTCGGGTGCCTGGGTGGCTCAGTTGGTTAAACATCTGACTCTTGATTTCAGCTCAGGTCATGATCTCAGTCATGAAATCGAGTCCCACACCAGGCTCTGTGCTGAGTGTGGAGCCTGCTTAAGATTCTCACTGTCTCAGGACCACCATGAGATACTACTTCATGCCCACTATGATGGATATAATCAAAAACCCAGAAAATAACAAGTGTTGGTGAGGATGTAGAGAAATTGGAACCCTTGTACTTTGATGACGGGAATGTAAAATAGTGCAGCCATTTTGGAAGAAATGGCAGTTTCTTAAGAAATTAAACACAATTTTACTACACAACCCAGCAATTTCCAACCTTGGTAAATACCCAAGAGAAATGAAAACATAAGCCTACACAAAGACTTGTATACAGATGATCACAGCAGCGTCATTCATAACTAGTCAAAAAGTAGACCCCCCCCCCCAAAAAAAAAACAACAGTAGAACAACCCAGATGTTCCTCAACTGGTAAATGGATAAACAAATTATGGTCTATCCATTAAAAAGAAATACTACTCGGGGCACCTGGGTGGCTCAGTTGGTTGAGCGTCCGACTTCGGCTCAGGAAATGATCTCGTGATCTGTGGGTTCGAGCCCCACGTCAGGCTCTGTGCTGACAGCTCAGGGCCTGGAGCCTGCTTCAGATTCTGTGTCTCCCTCTCTCTCTCTGCCCCTCCCCCGCTCATGCTCTGTCTCTGTCAAAAATAAGCATTAAAAAAAATTTTTTTAAAGAAATACTACTCAGTAATAAAAAGGAATGAAGTATTGATATCATGCTATAACGTGGACAAATTTTAGAAACATTTGCTAAGTGAAAGAAAACAGTCACAAAAGACCACACTTTCTATGACTCCAGTTATATGAAATGTCCAGAACAGGCAAATGCATAAGGACAGAGGTAGATGAGTAGTTGCCTGTGGTTGGGGGTAGGACTGAAGAGTGACTGCTAACAGGCACAAGGGACCCTATTGGAGTGATAGAAATGTTCAAAAATTGGATTGTGGTGATGGCTGCACAACTCTGGAAAACTCTGCACAAACTCAAAAAAATCATTGGACTATGTACTCAAAATGAGTGAATTTTATTATACGTAAATCACACCTCAGTAAAGCTGTTAAAAGTAACTAGAATCTGACCATACTATGTTCTTTGCCACTATATCCAGTGTATAGATAATTGTCAAAGTTGCCTTTTACCTTTTCTTTTTTGTACGTTGTTTTCCATTTTAGTGTTGAACAGCATTGTCACCAGAAATAAATAAGGAAAAGGAGATGAAAAATTTTAAAAATTTAAAAATATTCTCACTCAAAAATAAAAATAAACTAAAAAGAAATAATCATGCATCCATACAATATCATATTATAATAAGCCATTATACAGAATGAGTTAAATCTGTAAGTAGTGAAATGGAAAGATGCCAAAAGACAGTATTAGGTAAGGGGGAAAATACTGTACAACATAGGTGTCATAAATCCCCTTTTTGTTTAAAAAGGTAAAAAAAAAAGTGAGTTTGGCAGTGTGGGGGTGGCTCAGTGGGTTAAGCATCTGACTCTTGATTGGGCTCAGGTCATGATCTCACGGTTCATGGATTCGAACGCTACACTGGGTTCTGCACTGACAGCATGAGCCTGCTTAGGATTCTTTGTCTCCCTCTCTCTCTGCCCTTCCCCTGCTCACGTTCTCTTTCTCTCTCTCTTTCTCATTCTCTCTCTCAAAAATAAATAAACATTTTTAAAAAATGAGCTTGAAGTATACAAAACTATAAACAACAATAATTTCTGGGTATAGATCTACAAAGTCTTGATAGTTTTTTAAATAATTCTATTAATACTTGGTTTTCCTAGTACTCTTTATTGTTTTCTAAGTAGATAAAAAGATCTATATTAAAGTCACCAAATTTAAATGACTTGCAACAAATATCAGGACAAATATCACTTTGTAATACTTAAAAAAAAAACTCTGCTAGAGATTTTAGTAGCAAAACTATTTTTATTTCCCAAATAAAATCCTACTCAGTTCATATATAATGCTAATAAAGGAAATTAAAGTTGGTTGGAGGAGGTGGGCTCTTCCCTCAGCTTCCCACTTTTGACATATGAAAACTTTTCATGTTCGTGGAGCTCAATCAGAGAAAATGTGAAGAATTCAGCTACAAGTAAGCCAGGCAAGAGGTTCATTACAGTTAAAGGAGCTTGGCCACAGCACACGTGGGTGCCTGCATCTGCTGTACCCTACTTTTACCATTTCTCCATAAATGGCAGAACTATATCCATCACATCAAACACGCCTAAAACAACTTCCCCATCCTCCATTCCTATTGTTTCACAATAACAGCACAGTCAAGGGGAGCCTGGGTGGCTCAGTCAGTTAAGCAACTGACTCTGGCTCAGGTCATGATCTCACAGTTCATGGGTTCGAGCCCCGCATCAGTCTCTGTGCTGACAGCTCAGAGCCTGAGCCTGCTTCAGATTCTGTGTCTCCCTCTCTGTTCCTCCCCTGCTTGTTCTCTGTCTCTGTCTCTCAAAAACAAATAAACACTTAAAAAAATTAAAAAATAAAAAGATAACAGAACATCAGCAAGTTCAACTGTTCCCTCTTCACATTAGATCTGCATCCCTGCTTGAAAAGCCTGAAAGGACATAAATGTTCTGTCATAAGCCTGACATAAATGGTGGCTACCTTCATTTTATAGGGCTTGAGAAAGTCTAAAGGAATAGGCTAAAGACTTAAAATATAAATCTGAAAAGACTCAGTACTGCTACAGCCCACCACCTGCTAGCCCTTTTGTATAGATGGCAGTCCATCCCTCAGATATAGGCCTTGCATTGGCATCTGCGCCCGAGTGGTCCTGTCTTGACATCTTTGGTTGACTACTCTCTTACCTTGGACTTTGCATGCCAAGTGAAGTGCAGGAAATTTGTCTCACTGGGTACTAACAGGTTAAAGGATAAGGCGTAGTGACTAATAAGGTCATTTCTCACATAATAAAGTTCTGCATCAAGACCTAGAAAAAAAAATAGAGAAAAAAGAATTAAACACCTAAAATTACAGTCAAAATCATTAACCATTAGGATTTCAAATACTAATAAGAATGAAAATAATATGGATATACAAGTGTATATCATGAATGTCTCTCACATATGCTGTCTAATGAAGCAGGTAGGACAATGAGTTTCATCATCATCATCAATAAAGATGAAGATGGGACTAAAAACAATTAGGTAGCTATCCAGCTAAACACAGGTGTGTTAGATCCAGAACTCCGGAAGCCATTCTGTCTCCTGAGGACCAATGTGACACTCCTTTTGGACCCGATCCTTCTCAGAGTAATGCCTACACACAAGAGCTTCTTCTCTCTGCAAAACTGATGTGGATTTAGGAAGAGAGATTCAAAATGGAAAAGAGAAAGGTACGTAGGTGAAAACATTAGTTTGAGCCAAAGCCTCAAGACCCCAGCCAGAGATGGCCTCCACTTCCTCATCCGCACAACGTCCTGGCCGCTCTGACAGCATTTACCATCATACACTCACATTAGCTGCCACATCAACACATGTCCTCTCCCATACCTAGACTACAAGGTGAACACCGTATTTCTCCTCCTATTCTCAGAACAGTTCTCTGAACAAAGCAGATGCTCAGTAAATACTTGTTAAACAAGTTAGTTCTGCAGATAAAGCAGAAATAACCAAGATGCCTGAGAAATGCTGGAGAAGCAACTCCCAAATCTCACTCACTCCCATATTACCTTTTCCATCAGGGCCACATCTAACCTCCCAACATATACCCCATTCTCCAATTAGCATTTTTCTTTGAAATTGATTCAATTTTTTAAAACAAAAATTTTAAAGGAAAATTTAATCACTATCTTGAATGGAAAATTAGTAATTATTGTGAAAAAATACAAGGTAACAAAAAGAAATCACTGAAAAGGAAAACAAAACGGTATTACTAAATTCTAGCTAAATACTGTGCCTAACGAGGCAGTGAGTGAGCTTAAGTCCAGTTCACTATTTACAAAAAAGTAAGGAGGGAGGTTATCAGCAAGTGTTTGACAAAAGTAAAGAATCAAACAGATGCTTTCTCTCATGATAACCCAAAAGAACTGAATGAATAAAAGCAGGGTAACTCAATTGATTTATGGTTATTTAAATTTCGCCTAGGTGTCCCTCTAGTACCGCATGACATATATATTCCATATGCTAGAAGGAAAGGGTACAGGAGAGACCAATCAAAATGTAAATCTCATTTTTACTAAGTCTATACTGTGGGCCTAAAACCTTGATGCAGAGGTCAATATGGAGATCTCCACACCTTCTATGATATAGATACAGAAACCAATAACTCTGCTACAGGTATGTCTCCTGTAAAATTAGTTTTCTCATTTCTGAACTGAATCTAAAACAATCATTAATCCAGAAATGAGATTTGAAGCTTACATAGGGGAAAGGAGCACTGTCTGGGTAACACTGCTTTATTCAGTTATTCTGTAGAGATACCAAATGCAATGGGACAAAATTAGAGGTTTTCTGCAAAAGACCCTCACTGCTGGCAGGACAGGAACTGCCAGCAAACACTGGGAGGAGGAACTGGTGGTATTAGAGAAGGGGAAAAAGGAAGGTAAGAAGGTGAGAGAAAGGTTAAGGGGAAAATGCAACAAGAAAGCTGGGTACAAAGAAAACATCAGCAATCACAATAATTGTAAACGGCTTAAATGTGCTTGTTTTTAAAAAGGGGGGGATCGAGCCCCGTGTCGGGTTCTGTGCTAACAGCTCAGGGCCTGGAGCCTGCTTCGGATTCTGTGTCTCGCTCCCTCTCTGCTCCTCCCCTGTTCACACTCTGTCTCTCTCTCAAAAATAAATAAAGATTAAAAAAAAAAAATTTTTTTTAAGTCTATGTCTTATTCTAGTCTAGACTGATGCTGTTTACAAGAGGCACACCTGGAACGAAACTTTTAAAAATTAGAAAAACAGGGCACCTGGGTGGCTCAGTCAGTTAAGCATCCAACTTCAGCTCAGGTCATGATCTCAGGGTCTGTGAGTTTGAGACCCACGTCCGACTCTGTGCTGACAGCTCAGAGCCTGGATGGAGCCTGCTTTGGAATCTGTGTCTCCCTCTCTCTCTGCCCCTTCCCAACTCACACTCTGTCTCTCCCTCTCTCTCAAAAATAAATAAACATTAAAAAAAATATAGGGGTGCCTGGGTGGCTCAGTCAGTTAAGTGTCTTTGGCTCAGGTCATGATCTTGCAGTTCATGGGTTCGAGTCCTGCGTTGGGCTCTGTGCTGCCAGCCCAAAGCCTGGAGCCTGCTTTGGATTCTGTATCTCCCTCTCTCTCTCTGCCCCTCCCCCGCTCTGCCCACATGCACTCTCTCTCTCTCTAAAAAATATTTTAAAAAATTGAAAGAAAAACAAAGTAGATGAGCAATATCGACATGAGATAAACTAGAACAAGGTAAAAAGATTTTATATTAGTAAGAAAAATTTCATACTAATAAAAGACATAGGAGCTATGATAATGTAACTAATAAAAGCTTCAAAGAGCTTTCTGTAAAGCAAAAATGGATAGAAAAACATTAATAATAAAAAGACAAATCTACAATCACAGTTGGAGACTAATATTATTTCAGAAAACAAAAGATCAAAACATAAAAATTTAATGTGGATATTCTGTTAACCAGCTAGACTTCAACAACTAACCTTTTATTGCCCACCTGCATGTACCCACCAACCTTTGTTCCACCCTTTTTAAGCTCTTCTTCCCAGCTTACCTTTCAACTCAGGCAAAGAACCCCATGGGCACAGACAGCATCCCATAATGGAAACCAAAACTACCCCTCAAACAAAAAGGACTGCCCACACAAACCTCTGGTGGCTCCAGACCACCCAATTTGAGCTCAAATCCCAACTCACAACTGCATAGATGCCCCATGGAGTGACAGTTACTTTTACTTGATTATAACACTAAAATCTTTGCCCCAGGAAGAGCATAAGCCTCATTAACATACAATGTATGTACAGACATGTTTCCTCAAGGTGCATGCATAACGTTATGCCTACCTCTACATACAATGACAAAGCCCCCTTTCTGAATATTCATCCTAACCCTAAATAATAGCAACCCATTCACCCTTGCATGACCTTATTTGCTGCAAATAGTTTCCTTTGTGTGACAACTCCACCTGGAGTAGTCTCTACCGGTAATTCACCAAGGTGCGAACTCCATGTTCATTATTTAAACAATGTATTTATGGGACAAGAAACAAGGGAGTTGTAGATGCTGCTTTTAGGCAACAGGCTTGAGCAATGGAAACTTGAGTAAGGCAAAAGGGCCCATAGGGACCACAGGGCTGAATGCAACCAGACTCATTAAGCAACCCACTTCAAAACAGCCAGAGGTTCTAACTGACCAATTACAAACGGCACAGTTCCTACGATTGCCAAAAAAGATAAAATTCCATATGTCCCATACTCCCTCACTCTGCCCTGTAACTGTGGCCCCTCACCACCGACTGCCTTGTTGCAGACAGTGTCTCTTTTGCTGTCCTGCCCACCATTCCTTTACAGTAGATCCAATAAATCATATCTCTTCTGTTCTGCCTTGAATGAATTCTTTCACTGCCTGTGCTGCCAGCCTCCATCCAAGTGGGACCCCCTACAGTTGGTAGCTCCCCCATCCAACTGGAGTACCCCAGAGGGGTATTAATCATGAGTTAGACCATACACATTTTTAAAAATGGATTCTAACTAGACACAATACAGGCTACCTTCTCAATCAAATGTTTTAATAAAGAAATTAACGGGGGTGCCTGAGTGGCTCAGTCAGTTGAGCATCCAACTTCGGCTCCAGTCACGATCTCACACTGTGTGAGTCCTGCGTCAGGCTTTGTGCCGACAGCTCAGAGCCCAAAGACTGCTTCGGATTTGGTGTCTCCCTCTCTCTTTGCCCCTTCCCCCACTCATGCTGTCTCTCTCTCTCCCTCTCCCTCTCTCTCTCTCAAAAATAAACAAATATTAAAAAAAAAAAAGAGGGGCGCCTGGGTGGCTCAGTGGGTTAAGCATCCGACTTCGACTCAGGTCATGATCTCACAGTTCGTGAGTTCGAGCCCCGTGTCGGGCTCTGTGCTGACAGCTCAGAGCCTGGAGCCTGCTTCACATTCTGTGTCTCCCTCTCTCTCTGCCCCTTCCCTGCTCATACTGTGTCTCTCTCTGTCTCAAAAATAAATAAACATTTAAAAAAAAAAAGAAATTAACTATAAGATAAAGATAAAGTCAAAAGATGATTATTTGACCAGATTAATGAAAGTTAAACTCTTTGCAAGATTAAGAAAAAAAAAGAGAAAACACTAATTATGAATATTAAGAATGAAGGGGGGTGGTGACTGAGTGGCTCAGTTGGTTGAGTATCTGACTCTCGGTTTCAGCTCGGGACATGATCTCAAGGTTCTAGAGATCGAGCTCCGTGACAGGCTCTGTGCTGACAGCAGGGAGCCTGCTTGGGATTCTCTCTCCCCCTCTCTCTCTCTCTGCCGCTCCCCCACTTGTTCAAGCTCTCTCGCAAAATAAATAAACATTAAAAAAAAAAAAAAAAAGAATGAAGAGGGAACATTGCTACAAATCCTACAGATATTAAAAAGAATGTTAGTATGAACAACTTTATGACAATAAATTCAATAACAGATAAAATAGAAAAACCCTTGAAAAACACAATTTACCAAAACTGACAAGAATAAGTTAAAAATCCAAATAATAAAAATTTCCCCCAAAGCTCTGGATCCAGATGAATTCTATCAAATACTTAAGGAAGATATAATATCAATCTTGCATAAACTTTCAGGAAATAGTTTAAAAAAAAAAAAAAAAGGTTCCTAACTCACTGTATAAAGCCAGCATCACACTGATATTAAAACCTGACAAAAATATGAGAGGAAAAATACAGACTGACGTATCTCTTGAATAGAGACATAAAGTTCTCCCCAAAACATTAGCAAATGGAATTCAGCAATATACAAAAAGAATAATTACAGCATGATTAAGTGTATATGAGAGGCTAACCTTTAAAAATTACTAATTCATGAGGTGCCTGGGTGGCTCAGTCAGTTAAGTGTCTAACTCTTGATTTCAGCTCAGGTCATGATCTCATGGTTTGTGAGACTGAGCCCTGTGTCACCAGCATGGAGCCTGCTTGGGATTCTCTCTCTCCTTTCTCTCTCTGCCCCTCCCCTGCTCATGTGCTCTCTCTCTCTCAAAATTACCAAACATTTTTAAAAATTACTAACTCACTACTTTAATGAAATAGAAGATAATAACACAGATCATCTCAATAGATGCAGAAAAAGCACTTGGCAAAATTCAAAGCCTATTTTTAATGATAAAAACTGTCTACAAAGTAGGAATAGACATAAACTTTCTCAGTCTGGTAAAGAGCATCTATTAAAAACCCTAGGGCTAACATCATTCTCAATAGTGAATTATTAAATTCTTATTTCTAAGATCAGAAAAAAGGCAAGGACAAGACCACAACACATGGTCTACTTCCACCACTTCTTTTCAACCTTGAACTGGAGGTCCTAACCAATATGTGAAGACAAGAAAAAAAGGCTGGAGAGGATGAACTAAAATTCCCAGATGATAGGATTATGTGTTTAAAAAGGACTATGAGATCTACTAAAATACTACTCAAACCAATTCATGAATTTAGCAAAGTCTCAGAACATAAAACTCCAATATAAAATAATCAATTGTAGGGACGCCTGGGAGGTTCAATCAGTTTAACATCCAACTTTGGCTCATGTCAGGATCTCACGGTTTGTGAATTCAAGCCCCATGTCAGACTCTGTGCTGACAGCTCAGAGCCTGGAACCTGCTTGGGATCTTGTGTCTCCCCTTCCCTCTGCTCCTTCTCTCTCTCTCTCTCTCTCTCTCTCTCTCTCTCTCTCTCTCTCAGGATTCTGTGTCTCCCTTTCTCTCTGCCCCTTCCCCACTCGTGCGCACGCTCTCTCTCAAAAATAAACATTAAAGGGGCGCCTGGGTGGCTCAGTCGGTTGAGCGTCCGACTTCAGCTCAGGTCATGATCTCACGGTCTGTGAGTTCGAGCCCCGCGTCAGGCTCTGTGCTGACAGCTCAGAGCCTGGAGCCTGTTTCAGATTCTGTGTCTCCCTCTCTCTCTGACCCTCCCCAGTTCATGTTCTGTCTCTCTCTGTCTCAAAAATAAATAAACATTAAGAGAAAAAAATTTTTTTTAAATAAATAAATATTAAAAAAGGGGAAAAAAAATTTTAATCATTTGTATTTCTATATATTTGCAACTGTAAAACAAAATTTAAAAATCAATACTGTAACATTAAAAAAATACCAATAAGTAGAAATAAATCTAAGTAAAGATATGCAAGACCTCTACACTAACATCATTCTCAATAGTGAATTATTGAAAATAATAACTAAGAAAAATACAACTAAGAAAAATTAAAGATGACTTGGGGTGCCTGGGTGGCTCAGTTGGTTGAGCGTCCAACTTCAGCTCAGGTCATGATCTCACGGTTCATGGGTTCAAGCCCCGCATCAGGCTCTGTGCTGACAGCTCAGAGCCTGGAGCCTGCTTCAGATTCTGTGTCTCCCTCTCTCTCTGCCCCTCCCCCACTCACGCTGTGTCTCCCTCTCTCTCAAAAACAAACATTAAAAAAAAATTGTTTTTAAGAAAAATTAAAGATGACCTAAATAAGTGGAGAGACACCATTCTCTTAGATAAGCCTCAATATTTTTAAGATGCCAAGTTTCTTTTTTTAAATATTTATTTATTTTTGAGAGAGAGAGAGAGAGAGAGAGAGCGCGCATGTGCACAAGCAGGGTAGTGGTAGAGAAAGAGTGAGACAGAATCCGAAGCAGGCTCCTCAATGTCAGCACGGAAACCGACATGGGGCTCAACTCACCAACTGTGAGATCATGACCTGAGCCAAAGTAAGATGCTTAACCAAATGAGCCACCCAGGTGCCCCAGATGTCAAGTTTCTCCAACTGATCTACAGATATAAAGTAATCCTAGTCAAAATCCCAACAGATTTTTTTAAGAAACAAATTAATTCTAAAATGAAATTTAAATGCCAAAACAATCTTGAAAAAGAAATAATGCTGCAAGACTCCCTTTATCTGATTTTACAACATGATTAAGAATTATAGTAATCAAGACAGTGTGGTATTGACATAAAGACAGGCATACTAATGGAACAGAACAGAATCCAAAAATAAACTTTCAAATACAGGGCCAATGGAATTTCAACAAAGGCACCAAGGCAACTGAGTTAAGGTGATGCTAATGCAACTGGATAAAAGTACAGGGGGAAAAGTCTTGACCCCTATCTTACATATCAGACAAAAACTGATTTGGGATCAATTATAGACCTAAATGTAAAAGCTAAAACTATAAAGCTTCTCAAAGAAAATATAGGTGAGTATCTTCACAACCTAGGGTAAATAAAGATTTCTTGGAATGGTCACCCAAAACATGAATCAAAAGAGAAAAAAACATATGAACTGGTCATCATCAAAATTAAAAACTTCTGCTCCTCGAAAAACATTGTTAAGAAAATGACATTCAAGTCACAAACTGGGAGAAAATATTCACAACACATCTTTCTAAAAAAAAAACAAAAACTTGGGGCACCTGAGTGACTCAGATGGTTGAATGTCGGAATTCAGCTCAGGTCATGATCTCATGGTTCATTAGTTCAAGCCCCCATGTTGGGCTTGCTGTTGTCAGCCTGTTAGCGTGGAGCCCACGTCAGATCCTCTGTCCCTCTCTTTCTCTGCCCCTCCCCTGCTCATGTTCTCTCTCTCAGAAAATAAATAAAAACATTTTAAATAAATAAATAAGTAAATAAGTAAAAGACTTGCTTCTAGGATATACAAAGATCTCCTACAAACCAAAATATAGTCCCATTAAATAAATTGGATAAAAGATGTGAACATATATCTTTTAAGAAAATATATGAAAATGGACAATAAGTACATGAAAAGGTGCTACACATCATCAGTCATCAGAGAACTACAAACTAAAACAATGAGATGCCATTTCTAGCTATAAGAATTATGAAATGTTGGCAAGCATGTTGGAGCAACTGCATCTCTCCTACATCGCTGGGAGTATAAAAATGTTAAATTACTTCAGAAAACTGGCAGTTTTGTATAAAGCTAATATACATACTCTATGACCCAGTAATTCTACTCCTAGGTAATTACCCGAAAGAAATGAAAACATATGTCCACAAAAAAATTTGTATGTGAATGTGGATAGCACTTTTTTCAGAAGAACCCAAACTGGAAATAACACAAATGTACACCAACATGATGAATAACCAACTGTGGTATATTCATAGGATAGAATACTACTCAGCAATGAAAATAAACTGTTGAGACTTTGTAACAAAAGGGATGAATCTCACAAACTACACAGAAGAAGCTACACAGACTACATACTATATAATTTCATTTATAGAAAATTCTAGAACAGGCAGAACTCATTTATGGTGACAGAAATCAGATCAGTGTGGTTGCCTGGGAAAGGGGGTGGGAGAGAAATTGGTGAACTGATTGCAATGGGGCACCAGGGAACTTCCTAGGGTAATAAAAATATTCTATATCTAATTGGAGTAGTGTTTATACAGCTATATGCATTTTTCAAAACTCAATCAACTGTACATTTAAAATTCGCACATTCATTATATGAAACATTTCCCTAAAATTTTCAAAAGAGGAAGAAAAAAGTCAATAGGTTTTATTTACCTCTCTTTTCTAATCTCAGAAAGCTTGCATACCATAGAATGTCACTAGCACTAACATACGAGTTGTAGAAAAAAATAATTAATCTTAAGTGATCAACAACTTCTGAATTTAAACTTAAAACATCTTTCATAGGGAGGGGCATCTGGGTGGCTCAGTTGGTCGAGCAACCGACTTCGGCTCAAGTCATGGTCTGGTGGTTTGTGGGTTCAAGCCCCGTGTCAGGCTCTCTGCTGCGTACAGCTGGCTTTGGATCCTCTGACCCTCCCCTGCTCATGTGCGTGAGCAGGTTCTCACACTCTCTCTCTCAAAGATAAATAAACATTTGGCACAAAAACAGACACTCAGATCAGTGGAACAGAACAGAGAATCCAGAAATGGACCCACAAACATATGGCCAACTAATCTTTGACAGAGCAGGAAAGAATATCCGATGGCATAAAGACAGTCTCTTTAGCAAGTGGCGCTGGGAAAACTGGACAGCGACATGCAGAAAAACCTGAACCACTTTCTTATACCATACACAAAAATAAACTCAAAATGGATGAAAGACCCAAATGTAAGACAGGAAGCCATCAAAATCCTCGTGGAGAAAGCAGGCAAAAACCTCTTTAACCTTGGCCACAGCAGCATCTTACTCAACACATCCCTGGAGGCAAGGAAAACAAAAGCCAAAATGAACTACTGGGACCTCATCAAAATAAAAAGCTTCTGCACAGTGAAGGAAACAGCAAAACTAAAAGGGAACCAAGGGAATGGGAGAAGATATCTGCAAACAACATATCAGATAAAGGGTTAGTATCCAAAATCTATAAAGAACTTACCTATCAAACTCAACACCCAAAAAACAAAAAGTCCAGTGAGGAAATGAGCAAAAGACATGAATAGACACTTCTCCAAAACAGACACTTCTCCAAAGACCATCCAGATGGCCAACATCACTCATCATCAGGGAAATACAAATCAAAACCACAATGAGAAAACCCTCACATCTGTCAGAATGGCTAACATTAACTCAGGCAACAAGAGATGTTGGCGAGGATGCAGAGAAAGAGGATCTCTTTTGCACTCCTGGTGGGAATGCAAACTGGTGCAGCCACTCTGGAAAACAGTATGGAGGTTCCTCAAAAAATTAAAAATAGAACTACCCTACGACCCAGCAACTACACTACTAGGTATTTATCCAAGGGATACACGTGTGCTGTTTCGAAGGGACACATGCACCCCAATGTTTATAGCAGCACTATCAACAACAGCCAAAGTAAAGAGTCCAAATGTCCATCGATGGATGAATGGATAAAGATGTGGTAGAAGCGCCTGGGTGGCTCAGTCAGTTAAGCATCCGACTTCAGCTCAGGTCATGATCTCACAGTTTGTGAGTTCGAGCCCTGCGTCTGGCTCTGTGCTGACAGCACGGAGCCTGCTTCAGATTCTGTGTCTCCCTCTCACTCTGCCCCTCCCCTGCTCATGCTCTGTCTCTCTGTCTCAAAAATAAATAAAACATTTAAAAAAATTATTTTAAAAAGATGTGGTATATATATGTGTGTGTGTATATATATACGTATATATATATGTATATATATATATGTGTGTGTGTGTGATGGAATATTAGCAATCAAAAAGAATGAAATCTTGCAACTTGCAACTACGTGGTTGGAACTAGAGGGTATTATGCTAAGTGAAATTAGTCAGAGAAAGACAAATATCATATGACTTCACTCATTTGAGGACTTTAAGATACAAAACAGATAAACATAAAGGAAGGGAAGCAAAAATAATATAAAAACAGGGAGGGGGACAAAACATAAGAGACTCTTAAATATAAAGAACAAACAGGGTTATTGGAGGGGTTGTGGGTGGGGGTATGGGCTAAATGAGCATTAAGGAATCTATTCCTGAAATCATTGTTACACTATATGCTAACTGACTTGGATGTAAATTAAAAAAATAAATTAAATTTAGTAAGATAAATAAACATTAAAAATTTAAAAAGAAATCCTTCATAGGGACATAAAGAACTCTGTTCCTAATAAATAACAGCTATAATGCTATTACTGGTAATAATAACAATAATGTATAAATGCTTACGTTTTCTAGGTATAGTTCAAAGTATCAAAAACATCTAGGGGTTCCATAAATTCAACTCCCTATAAAACCAGATGAAAAAGGGCTATAAAAGAAGACAAGAAAGAATAAAAAAGCAAATACATCCGAGCCATGCATGCAGTCTTTAATAATTTGTGGTTTTAGTCCTATTAAAAATTCTGAGTTCTTACCTCTCATAAGATGAGACTGAGGGATATAGCCAATTCCCTTTCTAATATCCTAGTGGCATCTGTCCTCTCTCCAAATTGCTCAAGGTCTCTCCAGTTCTACCAATTCAAACTCTAGACAGAAACCAAGGTTCCTAACTAGAAAACGCCCTCTTTGAAAACACAAGAGCAATTTCTCCACAACATTCCAACAAAGGTTGAGCCAAGATTGGCCTCTGCTAACTTTATCAAGGTTCTAAAACCCATTTGGACCTCAATTTATGCTAGCATGCTTATTACCCTGTTCATCCATCCATGACCGCCTCTCTTCAAGGACTCTTCTCTATACCCTAATACCACTGTGACTTCCACCAACCCACTCCCCTTGAAGCATACATAGCTGGCCCTGTAGACCTTGAAGGAACCATTCTCCCACCCTCAGTGGGCACTGCCCTGAATCTCTATAACCACTTCAGATGATTACTTGAAGTATCCTTATCAAAAGTCCTGTTTCCTTTTAGATATATACCATCACATCATAATTTTCCCAGTATCATAATTACCTCATTCATTGAGGACTCTGAAACCAATTTATATAATTTCTATACATCCTTATTCTGTAATTGTTAGGGCAGGTTCCCAATGTCCTTGAGACCACTGTTCTCTCAATCTGTCCTTCAATGTTCCTTTTGTTCCTCAACTCCAACAATAACCTTCACATATACCAAAGCAACCCATTTCTATAGGCAGCAGCAATATATAAATTGCTCTACCTCCAAAATCTTGAACTGTAGTATCTCAATAGCTAGTAGCTCTCCAGCTCTGTCCCCATTATTGTTACAATAGCTGTTTTCGGGGCTCATTCGATCTCTAGTGTCCAAAATCCTTGTTTCTTCCATTTTATTATACCAATCATTTCCTCATTTTCTTCTTGCTGGCTTTGACCCCAATTACTTCAGTTACTTTACTAGTACGCTCAACTTTCTCCCACCAGCCTAATTTGGACATGCTTACCCAACCCCAAAACAGCCAATCTTGAGCTGACTTGATTCCCCTACTCTCTGCCTTCTCTGGTGCTATAACTTAATGCTGCATATTCTTGGATGAAGCCATTCCCCAAAATGAGAGTCACTACAAAACCATGACTTCTATTCTCAACAAATAAATTAATATTTATAAGCTGCTGATAGTTTGGATCCCTGTGATCCATATCTATAAACACTTAATGGCCACCAAAATAAATTGGAAATTTGAAATTTACTACTCTAGATCAAGGTGTTTAAATTCTAATACAATTATTAAACAGAGTTGATGTTTTCTGACTACAGATTTTGAAAATATTTGTTTTGAAATAGACATTCTTTATGAACTAAGGTAATTATACCTAGTTTGAAAGGGTTTCAAATTTTCTGAAGAAACCATTAAAATGAGATTCAAATTGGGGCACCTAGGTGGCTCAGTTGGTTAAGCATCTGACTTTGGCTCAGGTCATGATGTCATGGTTCGTGAGTTCGAGTCCTGCATGGGGTTCTACACTAACAGTGAGGAACCTGTCTGGGATTTTCTCTTTCTCCCTCTCTGCCCCTCCTCCACTCATGCTTTCTCTCTCTCAAAATAAATACACTTTTTAAAAAATGAGATTCAAATTTTCACCTATCAAATAAGCAATAACAGTCTGTTTTGTCACAAGACAGTTTCCCATAACACCAAATAATTTATAAGTGGTTAGTAAATAAAATAACAATGCCAGTATAACACAGAAATTATGACTTACATTTGAATTTTCCCAGCCAAGGGGAACTGAAATAGGAGGTAAAGAATTGTAACTTTCTGCGGGAAAGGAAAAGACCCTCACTCAGGCTCAGCTACTGTCAGGCAGGAACCCTCTCTGCCCTATTTTTTTTTAATTAATTTATTTATTCTTGAGATAGATACAGAAAGAGCGAGAGAGAGAGAGAGAAGGAGGGAGGGAGAGGGAGAAAGAGAAAGAGAGAAGGACAGAAAGAATGAGTGAGGGAGGGGCAGGGAGGGAGAGAAAATCCCAAGCAGGCTCCACACTGTCAGTCAGCATGGAGCCCAACATGGGGCTGGAACCATGAGATCATGACCTGAGCTGAAATAAAGAGTCCAATCTTAACTGACTGAGCCACCCAGGCACCCCCCTCTCTGCCCTATTTTAAGAAAACTAAAAATGAGCACCTGCAACCAGGGCTTCCTGCTCAGAGGAGCACCGCCAGCCTACACACGGTTCCTGGAACACAGCAAGCTGTACTTCCTCATATGCCCTCCTCTATGGCAGCTCCACTGGGTTAGAAATCTACTTACGTCTGTGCTATCTCAAGATCATGCAGGCCAGCGATTTCCATCTTATTACATTTTAATATCTTTAACTATCCTCTGAGGCAGCCTCAGCTGTGCTAAGTGGTTTGACTGGGCTGTCCAAGTTATCTCATAAGGTACCAATTATGCTTTTGTTAGTACTTGGTTTGAAAATTGCAGAGGTCTTGAGTGGTTTGCCCTTAACCTTATTTTTCCCATAAGTCCTATTATTTTTAGGGAACAGGCAATCTTGGAATGTTTTTTTTTAGGAATGCATTTGATGTTGTAACAGAAACGTTTATATTCTTTAAATATAATACTGAATGTTAGAGTATAGCAAGCAAACAACTTGTGAATATATATCAAAGTTTTACAAATATTTATACTCTTTGACTCCCTTCATTCCACTTCTAAAAATCCACCCTAAGGAAACCAAATATAAATACAAATTTATGTGTATAAGGATTTTAATCAAAATTATTTAAAATTGAAGACAAGAAACAAGATAAATGACCAGCAACAAAGCAGTAATCAATAAACTATAATACTGTACATCCATAACAGAGAACAATAGGTTTCAAGAGTTTCTCTTTCTTTAGAGGACAGAGGTGGTATCCCAAGCCATTATACCCCTTCAATCAAATCTCTCCCTGTTCATCTATGTGATAGATTGAGGTTCACCTTTGAGGACAGGTTTTAATGATCAAAATGAACTTAAAAAGACTATGAAATCATGAATAGGAAGAACTATTACAAATAAATTTAATAAATTGGGTTTTGCTTAGACTATAACATAAAAGCAGACAAGATACAAACCATATACAGTAAATTTTAACAATGTCTGACACCTAGAATACATCATGAATATAACAGGTGTTCAATAAATGTCCAGTGGACTAAAGTTAAATGTGTATGTATATGCATGATGTGTGCTCCATTTCTCAGAAAAGAAGGGAAATATTAAATATTAATAGTGGCTGTTTATAAATGGTGGATTACGGATTATTTTTTATTGCATGCTTTTATTCTTTTTCTTCTCTTAAATTTCCTACAAAAATTAACTGGAAAAAATTCATTTTCAAAAACATGTTTAAAGAAATATGCATAAAAGCTTCAGCAATTCACTAAATAAAAATCCAGTTACTGACTAAAGTAATCCACGAAGGCCTGTAAGAGCTAGAAAGAATGCCCTCAAGTAATGAAATTCAGTAAAAATCACATTGGTAAAGATAGTATCTTTGATATACCAATATTAACACCAGTAATGATAACTTATTAGTGACTAAAACACCTTCCTCTAACCTTCCCTTAAAATACCCAGGTATACCAAAAAAGGTAAAATCTGGCAAAACACTAAGAACTGAAAAGACAACATCAAAGAATTTCCACATGCCACATGCCACACTGACACTAGGGCTAAATGAGAAGAAAATTCTTGGATTATCCATGCTCACCATCTGAATGACAATAACACAGGAAACCCTGAAGATGACAGGGAATGCAATAAAGTGGTATTTTTCAGGGGAATAGCAAGCAGGCCAGGAATTGTATTCCCAAACTCATCATATGTAAAAACAATAGATTCTCAGGTCTCAGAAAATATACCAATTATGCATTCTTCCCCCAAAAAGTTACTTCAAAACATTCTGCGACATCAATAACACTTTTATTTTTAACAGAAGAAACCATTTTATACTGAAAAAAAGTATACTTCATGATGGAAGTATAATAATCTTCAATCTTGACAGCTCTAAATCAAAATGTAAAAAGTCCAAAAACCCCCAAATATTAGAAATACAAAGAGAACCCCATGGAAATACAATTTTCCCCAAATATTAGAAATATGGAGAGAACCCAATGTAAGTTATATAATCATGATACAAAACTATCAGTCTATGATTAATGCTAGCATGTAGAGGATATAATTTATATATATACATAGCCATAATTAATATGGTAGATAATCACACATCAAGATAGCATTCTATAAGAAAGTTAACTCTTTGAAAGCATCTATAAGAGATTTATCAAAAAGTGATCAGCCATTAGAAAAGCATAATCAGTTTCTTAAAGTAGAAAATGTACAGGCCACAATTTCACCACAGGGCAGTGGGAAGGAGGTGGGGAGGGAGGGAAAACTTAACACTACAGATTTTGAAGTATGATCTACCTCAAAAGTTACCTATTCATAAGAGTGCAACTACATTTAAAAAAAAAAGTGAGAACATGGAAAAAATATTGGAAAGATATTTGCCAAAAATTATAAATGCATGATTAAATAATGTATTTTTTCTTCTTTATGGTCTTATACACTTTCCAAATAACCTAAAATAAGCATGTTTTTACCTTGATAATCAGAAAATAAAATAAAAAGAATTTTCAACAAGCTGATATTTTGAAAAAGATGAAATCTGTGGAAATATCATACTTTAGTTTTGAATATAATCTTTCTCTTCCCTTCCCCAACATATGCTCACAAAACAAAGATTTAAAGAAAAAGTAAAAGACAAATGAAGATGGGATCTAAATAATTTATTCTTTTCTAATTGCTACTAATTATTAGTGTTTCAAATATGACAATAGCAATTAAATGCAGCCTCAAAGCAAGGGTAGTAGATGGAAGGAGTGTTACCACTCCAAATCAGGTAAGCTCCAAAGAGGTGAAGTGGGCAATGAGGAATGGTTAGACAGGCAATAAGGGAGACAATCTATTCAGTAATGCTTTACTGAGCCACTCTGCAGCAAGCCAGGAAATAGGTAACTCTTTAGGAGACCAGGAAACAGAGACTGGTTTTGGTAGAGGACAGTGACTGAGAAAGAAGATTGGGGTGCCCTGGTGAGAAAAAGGAAGTTCCAAGGGCTAAGAAGAAGACCAAGTCTAAGTGGCCATTTCAATAAGTGCCTTATTTGGAAAAGAGACCTGGGAACTCGAACACCAGCATGGTCAAAGGAGGGATAAAGGGAGGGAAATAATAAAAGCAAGTCAGGGTATGAAGTTGTGGAGGATCATCTTATAAAGGTCAGGTGATTACAACAACCCCAATAAGTCAAAGATAATGTAAGTAAGTATCACAGATGTCAAAAGAGAAGAAGATGCTAAGTCACTGTCTTGGGGAAAAACAATCAAAATAGGAAAGGAAGGATGTCATGCATGATAAAAACTGGTCCCTTAATAACAATCCAAAAAGGAAATTAAGAAAACAATTCCATTTATGATAGCATCCAAAAGAATAAAGTACCTTACAATAAATTTAAACAAGGAAATTGAAGACTTAACAGTGAAAACTATAAAACATTGCTGAAAGAAAGTAAATTAGACTTATATAAGCGTTAAGTTATCCTATCTTCATGGATTGGAAGACTTACTATTGTTAAGGTGGCATTACTACCCAGAGGGATCTACCAGTACAAACTCTATCAAAATTCTAACTACTTTTTTTTTTTTTTTAGATAAATGGAAAAGCAGATTCTCAAATTAGTATGGAATTGCAAAGAGTCCCCAATAGCCAAAACAACCTTGAAAAATAACACAGTTGAAGAATTCACAATTCCTAATTTCAAAACTCACCACAAAACTCACCACAGGAACCAAAACAGTGTGGTACCAATATAACAACAGACATGTAAACCCATGGACTAGAACTGAGAATCCAGAAACAAACCTATATATTTCTAGCCAACTGATTTCTGACAAGGATGCCAAAACCATTTAATGAGGAAAGAACAGCCTCTTCAACAAATTATGCTAGGACAACTAGATAACCACAAACAAAAGATTGAAATTAGACCCCTAGCTCATACCATATAAAAACAATTCAAAATAGATCAGCAACCTAAATATAAGACCCAAAACTATAAAACTCTTAAAAAAAAAACAAGAATAAATCATTATGACCCTGGATTTATCAATGGATTCTTAGATATGTAACTAAAAGCATGAGCAATGGAAGTAGATAAACCAGACTTCATAAAAATTTAAAACTTCTGTGCATCAAAAGACATTATCAAGAAGCTGAAGATAACCTACAGAATGGAGGAAAATATTGCAAATTACGTGTCTGATAAAGGTCTTGTATCCATAATATATTAAGGACTCTTACAACTCAACAATGAAAAGACAAATCAGTTAAAAAATGGGTGTTGAGTAGACATTTCTTCAAAGAAGATACACAAATGGCCAAGAAACATAAAAAGATACTCAATATCATTAGTCATGAGATACAAATCAAAACCACTATGAGGTATCACTTCACACTCACTAGGATAGCTCTAAGCAAAAAAAAAAAAAAACCAGAAATTGGAAATGTTAGCAAAGATGTGGAGAAATGGAATTTTTATACATTACTGGTGCAAAATGCAAAATGGTTCGGCCACTGTGAAAAACAGTTTGGTGGTTCCTCAAAAAGTTAAATATTGGAGCTCATGGTTGGTTCAGTCAGTAAAGTATGCAACTCTTGACCTCAGAGTTGTGGGTTCAAGCCCCACATTAGGCACAGAGCTTACTTAAAAAAAAAAAAGTTAACTACAAAATTACCCACAATACCATTTCTAGGTATACATCCAAAATTGAAGACACTCAGTCAAGCACATTTATCCGTGTTCACAGCATCATTATTCACAGTAGTAAAAACGTGAAAACAGCCCAGATGTCCATCAACAGATAAATGGATTAAAAAAACTGATATATACATAGAATAGAATATTATTCAGCCATAGAAAGGAATGAAGTACTGATACATGCTATAATGTGGATGAACCTCCAAAACATTATGCTAAATAAAAGAAGCCAGACACAAAAGTCTCATATTATATGATTCCATTTATATGAAATATCCAGAATAAATAAATCCATAGGGATGGAATGCAAATTAGTGGCTGCCAGAGACTGCAGGGAGGGGGAGAAGAGTGTTTAATGGGTAAGGAGTTTTACTTTGGAGTAACAGAAATGTTTTTGGAATAAGAAGTGGTGGCTGCACATCATACACAACTAAATGTCGCTGAATTGCTCACTTTAAATAGTTTTATATTACATGAATTTCACCTCAACAAATTATTTTTAAGAAAGAGGAGTGCCTGGGTGGCTCAGCTGGTTAAGCGCAGACCTTTGCTCAGGTCATGATCTCACGGTGCATCAGGCTCTGTGTGGACAGCTCAGAGCCTGGAGCCTGCTTCAGATTCTGTGTCTCCCTCTCTCTGTGCTCCCCCTCCCCCGCTCTCAAAAATAACATAAACATTAAACATTAAAAAAAAAAAAAGAAAGAAAAAGCTGGCCTCTGCCCTGTAAATGGGAAGGGACTGTAATAAAATTGGCTTTCAGTGACTAGAAAGAATTATGAGGAAATTATCACTTACAAGAGAAATCAAGTCTCAATTAAGCTAAAGAGATAAAGAGATTATGAAAACAGTCAAACAGTCAAGAGACCTCAAGACCGAACTGGAACTGGAATCCTGCAAGATAATGTGAAAAGGTCAGCAAAAAAGAGCACAGAGCAGGCAAAGCAGAGTGGGTGGAGGGGTTCTGCTGGAAGGTGGACAGGACCAAGAGTGGACAGCCACAGAGTGAAAAAAGGCAGCATTTTGTTATTCAAATGAGTATAATTTTCCTATTCTAACAAAGGATGAAAAACATTTCAGTTGTTCAACTACAAAAACCAGACTTAAATTCTTTACTGCCAATTCCAGCAAAGTAGGAATGTTGTTCTTATTAGAAAATATGACATTTGCTCATAATTTTATTTTTAAACAACCCAAATTCAAAGCTGAAAAACCAAAGTTGTTCCCCAAAACTCTCAACTCCCATCAAGAAAATTTCATTTTTCGCTATACAATCTTAAGTTCAAACTTTAATTCAAGGTCCGTGTCCTACATGTTTTGGCCTGTTTAGCTCAAGTTCAAATAATTCAATAGTTCAAAAATTTTTCCAGATGACTTTAAAAGTTAACTATTGGTTTCCCAAGGCCACAACAATGGTTGAACAGTGCCAATGAGCAAACCATCTCCCGTTATAAAAAGAGCCACCTTTATAGCACTTAAAACACATTCCAGGAAGCTGTTCACATGTCTGTCTTCCCCACTACAATGTACACCTCACAGCAGGGCTAGGGTCTTAGAATATTTGTAGCTATTCAAATGTTAGATGCATGAATGGCAGCCTGTTGGAAAAATCAACTACATCAAAGATGAATCTAAAGGGAAATGGTATTTTAAAGAAAGTGTCAGGAATCAATTAAGGCAGAAAAACAAAAGTGATGTTGTGGAAACAGAACTAAAGCAGAGTTTTTGCTAATAAGTAACTGAGTGAACTTTGGCAATCAATTTTTTAACCATTTTCTCAAGGCATCAATTTTCTCAACTAATAAAACAAGAGAGTTAAACCAGATGATGTTAATGTCCTTCCCCAGCCACAAATTTCTACTATTCTATGATATCATCTATGATTTCCAAATGTCAGCCAAACCTCTATTATATTCTATGATATCATCCAGAGCTTCTAAATACTAGTCAAAACTTAAGTAAAAAATTTATTTAGTCAAGATAATCTTCCAGTTTCTTAGTACAGTGTAGTACATGAGCCAGGAGAAAAAAAAAGCCAACATCACTTATTATGTATAAAACCACTAAATACTCCGTATTTTAATCCACACTGAAAATAAATAAATAAATAAGAAGATCTTATTTCAAATATCCAAGTTTATGGAAACTAATAAGCTGAAATAGATACAATAAAATAATTTGTCCAGCAGGGGTCCTGGCTGGCTTAGTTGGTAGTGTGTGCAACTCTTAATTTCAGGGTTGTGAGTTTGAGCCCCACAATGGGTACAGAGATTGTTTAAAAGTAAAATATTAAAATAATAATAATAAGTCCATCAGAATCTAATAAATCTAGCTGTAGTCAAATTACAACTAGAAAATTAGCTGAGACCTGTTTAACTGCATTGTAAGACAAAGAATTTACAAATATTAGACTGTAGGAAAGAGGCATTCTTTCCTCATGATTAAAAAAGAAAAAGCACATAAATCTTCAATTCCTATAACTGTTCAAACAATAATCTTACAGAGTAAGTAAGATTTTTCATATAATCCTCTACCAATTCACCATTTTCCTCCAATCTTTCTCCTATAACCTTAAGCGTCTCCACAGAACTTAGCTGAGAGCATATACATGTACGCACAGAGAGTATAAAAAGAATAAAAGTTGAGCTTTTAAGAGAAAAACGATATGCCTAATGGACAACAGAAGACAATATAAATATGCCCCTCTCCCTCCACCCCCTTCCTGGCCAGGCCGCCTCATCTCCTGCCCAAGACTGGCCTCTTCCAAGGAAAGGCAAGCGGGCCCACCTCAGAGGTCGCTAGGGAGTCAACTTCAAGGAAGGGAATCTCCTGATCCCCCTGAGGAAAAGCCAGGCATCTGTAATCACAAAGCACCTTTCCCCACTTTGCCACTTTAGGAAGAAAACAGGATAATATGGTCAAAATCAATAGTTCACTTAAAAACAATCCACTTGGGGCACCTGGTAGCTCAGTCAGTTAAGTGTCTGACTCTTGCTCTTAGCTCAGGTCAAGATCTCATGGTTTGAGAATTCAAGCCCCAAGTCAAGCAGAGAGGAGTCTGCTTGGGATTCTCTCTCTCCTTCTCTGCTCCTTCTCTGCTCACACCCACGCATGCTCTCTCTCTCTCTCTCAAAGTAAGTAAACTTTTAAAAACTAAAAAGTAAAAAATAAAAAAAATCCATAAAAGAATTCTCCCAAAGATGTGACTTATGCCACATCTGCAGAGACAATAAAGGTACTTCACAAATCCTATCCAAGTATTAGTAAGTAACAAAAACAACCCATAATCTCCAGCATTATAACATAACATATGAAGCATGCCCTGCCATTGTGCTAGAATGTTCCAGTATCTGGCAAAAGATACTCTGGAAAATAACTTGTCATTGGTACCTGCCCTATTTAAATAAGAAAACAATCTGACCAGTTCAAACATGGATTGCAGGTACATCTCTGTAGTAGAGATGGAGTAAGTTACTGTTTGATTTGGTCACCATTTAACTTCTTTCATAGCCAACTCCCAATAGGAGTATGATCTCTGATCTCAGTCAGCCATGGAGGGCTCAAAGCACAATGGAGAACTCACAAACATCCCTTTCCCTGCCAGCAACTTGCATTGCAAAGTGCTAACTTGAAATCCAGTTCCAAAACTATGTGAATTCTCTTCTTAGGCAAGTCATTCAGCTCTCTGCTAAAAGTCCCATGAAGGCAGGGATATTTATGTTTTACTCACCAAAATATATTAAGCCCCTAAAATAAGGCCTAGTAAACAATGAATAAATAACTGTTTGGAGAGTTGAAAGTGTTGCTACTAAAGGCAATCAATCAACCAGATGATATCTAAGTGACCTCTTTTCCAAACATTCTATCATTTTGGTTTTCCTTCCAAAACATGCAAATCCCTCACCAACAACTAAACTAAACAGTTTTGAGGATTACATAGCATTTTCATATACATTATAGTAACTGTGGTAACAGACATCCTGTTGTAGTTGAAAAGTATCTCATCTTATATATGAAAACCAACACTCAGAAACAGGAATTAAACACCTGTATCTTAAGATGGAATTTAAACTTAAATATGAAGATTTCAAATTTAGAATTGTCCCACACATTATCTACTATATTCCCACATGTGCTTGGGTTTTTGTTTTCAAATTTTTATTTAAATTCTAGTTAGTTAACATATAGTGTAATATTGGTTTCTAGAGTAGAATTTAGTGATTCATCACTTACATATAACACTCAGTGCTCATCATAACAAGTGGCCTCCTTAATGCCCATCACCCATTTAGCCCATCCCCCACCCCAGCCCTCCATCAACCCTCAGTTTGTTCTCTATTGTTAAGAATCTCATGGTTTACTTCCCTCTCTTTTTTTTCCTTCCCATATGTTCACCTGTTTTGTTTATTAATTTCCACATGAGTGAAATCATATGGTATTTGTCTTTCTCTGACTTATTTTGTTTAGCATAATACACTCTAGTTCCATTCATGTTGTTGCAAAAAGCAAGGTTTCATTCTTTTCGATGGATGAGTAACATTCCATTGTATATATACACCACATCTTCTTTATTCATTCATCAGTCAATGGACACTTTGGCTCTTCCCAATGTTTAGCTATTGTTGATAATGCTGCTATAAACATCAGGGTTCATGTACCCCTTCAAATCTGTATTTTTGCATCCTTTGGGTAAATACCTAGTAGTGCAATTGCTAGGTCTGTAGGGTAGTTCTGTTTTTAACTTTTTGAGGAACCTCCATATTGTTTATTCCCAAATTTGCGTACATGTGCATGCACACATATACAAACCTTAAAATATTTTCCTTTAAGTTGGACTAAATTCTCTCCTTTGACAAATAGTTTAAGTTAGAAAAGATGCAAAAAATACTAATCCTTGGCGAGGCACCTAGTTGGCTCAGTTGATTAAACGACCAATTCTTGATTTCGGCTCAGGTCACAATCTCCACAGTTCGTGAGATCTAGCCCCGCGTCAGACTCTGCACTGACTGTGGAGCCTGCTTGAGATTCTCTCTCTCCCTCTCCCCTGCTCTGTCTCCAATAAACTAAAAAATAATCATCATCATCCTTGGCTATTTCCACTTCTAGACAAGATAGAATAATAGGACCAGACTAACTCTCTTGTCTGAGATAGCCAAGAACCATACAAAATATTAGAGTTCAGAAAGACAAGGACAGCTAGAGCATGCAGGATGAAATAACAGAGAGGAGAAAGTTACACGGAAAACTTCCAAAATCTGCAGAGGGCTGCCCTCCAGTCTTCAGTTAAGTACTGATCAGAGGATGCATAAGGAAGTTGCATGAGAACAGAGAAAGGATAAAATGTACAGTCTTACTTACATAGTAACTGGAATATCACCTACACCCACCAGCCAGACTGGAAAGCCTCATGATTCACACAGGTCACTGGAGAAAGTACACAAAAGAGTCTTTAACTCAGTAGTGGGGAATAATTAGCCTATACTGAGCACTGCTCCTGTCCTATCTAACAAGTCCTAAAAGCAAGATCTGGAGGATCAAACTGTTTCCAAGTACTTAACTGAGTCCAGAACAAAACCCAAGAATATTTATAGGAATACAAAAATATTCAGCACCCACCAGAGTAAAATTCCCAATGCCTCCCATCCAATCAAAAACTACTTGGCATGCAAAAACAAAACAAAACAAAAGCAAAATAAATAATTAAATAGATAGATGTTAGATAAACTAACTGAAACCAACCCAGAACCAGCAGAGATGTTAGAATTAGTAGAAAAAACATTTAAACAATTATTATAACTGTACTTCATTGGTCAAAAGTTAAGAAATATGGAAGACATAAAAAAACCCAAATCAAATTTCTAGAAATAAAAACTACAATGCATGTGATTAAAAAATACACTGGACAGAATTAATAGAAGCTTAAGCATTTCAGAAGAAAAGATGAGAAATCGTATTTCCCAGTTTTTAACAACTGGAAAAGGCTTCTGCCAGAATCTCTCTCAAATACTTCATATCCTTCAACTGTAGTGCAGACCAACAGTCTGCGGAGAGACTGCCACATGTCAAGGCATGGGGTGGCCTTAGTGCAGTATATGGGAAAGACAGAATGTGATGGGTACAGTGATACTGATTTGTTTGTACAGAATGTAGAGCTATGGAAGCCAAGATGGGATATACTTAACCCAGAGAGTAGGGTACAAGGAACAGAAACTTGAGAAAATTAGGCAACCTCAAAGAAAATAAAGTATTAATAACCAATTTATTTAAACTCCCATCCATAAACATAAGTCCAGTCCAACTCCCTTTTTGGATAATAACTCAGCAGGCAATGGGAAATGATAAAGAGAATGATGACTACCATAAGGCATAAGATGGTAAATCTCCTCTAAAAAGAAATCTGGTTTATTCATTCATTGAACTTTTACTGAACATCTACTACATGCCAGCTATTGTTTTAGGTGCTGGGGACATAGAGTGGAATGATATAAAAGGTCTTTAATCAAACAGAATTAACTTTTCTATAGAGGGAGACAAAAACGAGTATTAGATGCTTAAAATAGAACAGGATGATAAGAACAGAGTGGTACTTGGGGTCAAACGTAGGAAAGCAAGGCTGAGGCAGTGACTTTTTTTTTCTTTTGAGACACAGCTCACAAGCAGGGTACAGGCACAGAGGGAGAGAGAGAATCTGAAGCTTAGCGTGGAGCCCCAATGATCCCACGACCCTGGGATCATGACCTGAGCCTAAATCAAGAGTCAGGTGCTTAACTGAATGAGCCACCCAGGTGCCCCATAGGCAGTGACATTTTAAGTTGAGATCTGGAAGGCTCCAGCCTTGTGAAGATCTGGGGAAAGTATGTGAGGCAAAGCAACCATAAAAGGCAGACCCTAAGGTGAGAAAGAGCTTAGCACCAGAGGAACTAAGAACTAAACACATGGGGGGAGAGGGGATAAGAGAGGAAAGAGGCGGCAAGCAAGAGTCTTAATATAAACATTGACCTATAAATCAGAAAGATCTGAACAGCCTAGATGCTTGATATTTATGAATTGTTAATTTCTTGAGTGTGATAATGGTTATTATAAATTTTTAGATTCCCTATCTTTTAGAGATACATATTAAAATTTTTTTAATAAAATTATGTTTGAGGGGTGCCTGGGTCAGTTAAGTGTCTGACTCTTGGTTTCAGCTCAGGTCATGATCTCACAGTTCATGGGTTCAAGCCTTATATCTTGGGATTCTCTCTCACTCCCACTCTCTCTACTCCTCCCTTGCTTGCTCTCTCTCTCAAAATAAAAAAATAAACTTAAAAAAAAATAATGTTTGAGTTTCCTTCAAATAATCCAAGTGGGGAATCAGGGAAGTAAGAGCAAAGGAGTAGACTGGGGAGTGGAGTGGTATATACCCAAAAAAACTGGCCATGAGTTGATAACTGTTGAAGCTGGATGATGGGTACACAGAGGTTTGTTATACTAGTGTACTTCTGAATGTCTAAACTTTTCCATAATAAATACATTTTTAAAAGCAAATTGATTTAAAATAAATTGGAATTTTGGGGGTGATAAAACTATTCTATACAATACTTTGGTGGATACATGATACTATGCATTTGTCAAAACCCATATAACTACAATAAAGTGAACTTTAACGCATGCAAATTAAAAAAAAAAAAATCATGTAGGAGGTCAAGGAATACCAGGGTGAAATACGACCCTTTCCAGAACCAGCTTTTGTGGGACCCAAATGCATCGATAAGCTTTCATCTATAAAGTACAAAGCCCCAAGGTCTAAGTCAGCACAGTATGCAAAATTTAATATGGTTGAGTATCCATCCCTTTGTCTAGGGAAAGGGCTGAAGACTTTCACAAAATAAGGCTGAGAATCCCTGATATTTCTTTTGCCAGCAACTTCTACGTGAAAACTGAATTACTATTGCTTGTAAACTTAATGGTAATATCTCACTGTCGTTTGCTTTCCTTGCAAGGAGATTACTACACAGCCATTACCATAAGCAAATAATAAATACCACCAGTAAATTTTACAACTCTGAAAGAAAGTTGGGACAGGTATCCCTCCTCCCCCCAAAAAAGGAAAGGTGGTCACCGTTTTACACTACCATATTTCATTTCATGTAAAGTGTACCATTATTTTTTTGTGGCACTAAGAAAGAAATAGAACTGTCAATTAACTGAATACTTACCATTGAGTATAAAATGGTTCCAATTTCAGAGATGTCCAAACATGGGAAAACTGTACATCATATAATGAATGAAACATGGCATTCAAAAAGTTCATGAGTTGGGCCCCATCTCAGATCTCCTAAACAAATTGCTCAGGATAGGTCTAGGAATTCATATTTTGTTAGAGTTTCTCAGATGATTCTGGTTAGATAAACACTAAGTAAACTGCTAGCCTTCAGAGGCAGCACAGAAAGAAAGCATGCACTCTGGAGTCACATAGCCCCAGACATCTCTGTGACCTCCAGCAAATTCTGTAATTTCCCAGAGCCTCAGCTTTATCTATTTAAAAAAAATGTCAATGCCACCACCTACTTTGTATGACTGACTAAAGGAGAACACATGTGAAGTACTTGGTTCACATGTGAACAAGAGGTATACTAAGAGGTATACTTGGTTCACATGTGAACAAGAGGTATAGCAAGAGGTATACTAAAACACACATATTTATATAAGAATATATTTATTTATAAACAAGACATAACATTTATTTTATGAACAAACATGGGACCTAGAAACTACTTTTAAGAAATATTCTTGGGAATGCAAGCTGATGCAGCCACTCTGGAAAACAGTATGGAGGTTCCTCAAAAAACTAAAAATAGAACTACCCTACGACCCAGCAATTGCACTACTAGGCATTTATCCATGAGATACAGGTGTGCTGTTGGAAGGGACACATGCACCCCCATGTTTATAGCAGCACTATCAACAATAGCCAAAGTATGGAAAGAGCCCAAATGTCCATCGATGGATGAATGGATAAAGAAAATGTGGTATATATATACAATGGAGTATTACTCGGCAATCAAAAAGAATGAAATCTTGCCATTTGCAACTACATGGATGGAACTGGAGGGTATTATGTTAGGTGAAATTAGTCAGAGAAAGACAAAAATCATAGGACTTCACTCATGAGGACTTTAAGCGATAAAAGGGATGAACATAAGGGAAGGGAAACAAAAATAATATAAAAACAGGGAAGGGGACAAAACAGAAGAGACTCATAAATATGGAGAACAAACTCTGGGTTACTGGAGGGGTTGTGGGAGGGGGGGATGGGCTAAATGGGTAAGGGGCATTAAGGAACCTACTCCTGAAATCATTGTTTCACTATATGCTAACTATTTTGGATATAAATTTTTAAAAATAAAAAATAAAATTAAAAAAAAAGAAGAAGAAATATTCTACCACTCAGCAGTATCACTTGCTGGGCACAATACAAAGAATCATTCACTAAGTATATATTATGTAACTCAGCAATATACACACACATTTGTTTTGGCACATCACATTTTAAGGGGTCCCACAATAAATCAAAGTTGTTTAATAACATTTTGATCAGAAAATATTGTACTTGATTTGCATCAACAAGGGTAACACAAAAAAAGCATACGTTTTTAAGTGTAATAGAATTTCAGAGTAGCCAAAGGCTCTATTTCATGTCCAAGTTTTTGTTTTGTTTTGTTTTGTTTTGTTTTAGTATGTATAACTGGCAAGTTTTGTCACAACACTGGCATAAGTGCATTAAAACCACAAAAGTAATGCTATGGAATTTCTCAATTCAGGGTGCTCAAAGAAATACCCATGTTTCATTTGTTTCTAAAGTGACCCTTAAAATCCAAACAGTATTTTAGGCAGCACCTCCAAAATTGAGTAGTCAACTCAGGATGTGACTCACAGGGGACAGGTTTAGCCATAATTGGATAGAGTTCTCCCACATGTGTAGCATGAAGAAGGGGGGGAAAAACTCAAAACCCACAATTGCACAATGTCTCAGCCTAACTCTCCCAATGAAGAACACATGGACTCAAATTAATGCTGCATCGATGCCACCAACCACACCCAAAACACCCAGGTCTAAGAGTTTGCTTCAGGGTGCTAACTCAACTCCAATAACAATCACCCACACCTCCTCAGGTCATGCCAGACCCATCGGTAGGGAGGACACCCTCACTGCCCTCCCCGACCAAGCACTTGGCCTAAGGTTTAAGAGGAAAGAGAGGTGCTGGGAGGAGTGGAACACATGGCTCATCTCATTTTTCTTTCCATCAACCACCTCCCAAAAGAGAAGAGTCCCTCAGTTCAGCAGCCCAAATCTGAAACCTTAGCGTCCTCTGTGACTCCTCTCTTCTCTTTAGCCCTCAGGTCTCTCCCCACTACGTGGTTTTCCAAACTCCCTGCAAATTCCTCACCAATCTATCCCACTCCTTCAACTGCCCTAGTTGATCCCTCTTATCACCACAAGGCTGACTCTGTCCCATTTCCCAGATCCAGCTTATCTGTATCGAAGCCCCTTTTCACCGGAGCCAGTCATCTTTTCTGTAACCCAGTCCTATTTGTGCACGCTCCTTTCCTAAATTCAGCAGCTCCTCATTACCTACAAGATAAAATTCAAATTCCTAATCCAATTTTAACCTAATTCCCAGCTTTATATTCTCCCTGGCTTTGCCAATTTTTCTCATTTTAGCCATATTAGATTTTTCCTACTTCCCGATTTCACACCCATCTGCTTCTATACATCTATAGCTTTTTCAAGCTATCTTCTCTACCCGGCATGAACTGCTCCTCTTTTCTGCCTATAAAACCCATCCTGAAGATGAATTTCAAATGCCTCAGTTCCTGGAACACTTTCCCTAAAATCTCTAAGCCTCTCTCCTCTTCCCCTTCTAAAGTCAAAAGTAATCACTCCTACAATAAAAGTACCCACTCCTCCAATAAAAGTAATCACTTCTTACTTATGTCAATCAGCAGTATAACTCTTATCTCAGTGTTATAGTTATCAATATAACAGTCTCCCCTACAAAATTCCCAATTCTTCAAGAAAAGGAATTTAATAATTCTGAATCGCTATTTTCTCCCTCAATATATGGTACTTGGTTGAGCTTCAAAAATTTTGACTGGACTGATTTGGAGAGCACTGATCTCATCTTGTATTAAACTGATTTTAAATAAGATATGAACAATGCTTAATTCTTTCAGAGGGTATTTATTTAAAAGAAAAGTAAGTTACCCAAACTGAATTTCTAATTGGTGAAAGGCAGAATCTATTCTTAGAAGACCCCTGACCCTTACAAATCCCTATCACTACCATGACTGCTGCCATAACCAGTTTATACCATACTGCTTACCCCTCAGCATTTTATTCCCAAACCCTTAGCACTGCCCCAGTCACATGCCAGTTTCACAAGTCCTGGATTTCCAGGGAACTGAGTACTATTAGAATTATCAATTAGAGAACATGGGAGGATGCAGATAATAGTCAAGACCACAAACATGAGGCAGTGGGCTTTCAGATTCTACTTCTTGGGTATTTTTGGTTAATCATTGCTCCTCCAGAGCTCACAAGGAGGCAAGATGGATTCTGGATTCAGGCATGACTAAGTCAAGACCTGACCCTCTACCAAAGGGTCCCAAATCAAAGTCCTCAACAGTAAAAATGGGGAAATGGACATGGCAGCCTGTTAAGAGTAAATGAGAGCAATGAAACTAGGCCTGAGGAAACAGGGATGCCACCACATGGAGAGTAAAACCTCCTGAGGCTTTTGGAGTCTCTGTACACGTAGACTTCCATCAGGACTATATGCCTTACAATCAAGGAAGTGGGTTAGTTACATACTTCCGCCAAGCCTGTTTCCTCATCTATAAAATGGAAATAACAATATATATTTAAAACAGGAATTACCTTTGTGCCTGACAGAGGGAAAAGATTGCTACATGTCAGCAGCAATCTAAAAAGTGTCAACTACTAGTCTTCTAAATATTATTCCAAAAAAAAAAAAAAAGAAAAAGAAAGAAAGAAAAAAAAAAAAAAAACCTGTTATACATCAACAGCTCTTCAATAGTCAAAGCCCAATCCTGGGGCACCTGGGTGGCTCAGTCGGCTAAGCGTCCGACTTTGGCTCAGGTCATGATCTCGCGGCCCGTGAGTTCAAGCCCCGCGTCGGGCTCTGTGCTGACGGCTCAGAGCCTGGAGCCTGTTTCAGATTCTGTGTCTCCCTCTCTCTCTGACCCTCCCCCATTCATGCTCTGTCTCCCCCTGTCTCAAAAATGAATAAACGTTAGAAAAAAACATTAAAAAAAAAAAAGCCCAATCCTGCCATTTACATATTGTGAAATGACCACTCACCTTTATCCCCATTTCTTCCCCAACTCCCTGAAAGGAAACTAATGAAATCACAAAGACATTAAACCACAAAGACAAACACAAAGGGGAAAAAGACAACACCACATCATAAATTTCAACAAACTTTTTCAGGAGGGGAGCCAGGTGAAGAAGTGGTCACTGCTCCTCAGGACCCCTCAGGCACCAAAGGCCAGCCTGAGGCTCAGGCTTGACAAAGAGGAGCTTCTATAAGGGGTGGGCTCCCAGATCCAGCAGGAGACCTTAAGTTTTTTCTGAAGAAACTGAACCACAGAGGCAGAAGAACAATAAAGAGAAGTCCAAATCTATACCGAAAATGGTGGCACCCTCCATCCCTACTTAACCAGATAACCCAAACCCGGACAATCAGTGTATTGCCAAACACACCAGAGGCAGGCTACTGGAGATACCTTCTCTGCAGACACTAGTCCCAAGGAGGATGTGAAGGTACTGTTATGTGAGGTAGATGCCCCATAAAGTCTACCTGTACTCCAAGGGAAGTCGTGAGACCACCAGCACACACACTCTCTCTCCTGATCAACTTTCCAGCATCTCACTCTTAATTGTAGACAGCCAAGGACCACCAGATGTTTGTGATGTCAACAAACATAAAAAGAAATGAATAAGCACACTGGAGGAAGCAGAAGAAATATTAAAAACATATTAAACATATAGAAAAAATGAAAATCAAATAGACACATACCTCAAAGATAAAATATCCATAAAATAAGAATAAAATGGAAACAGAAAATGAAATTAAATGGAAATGAAACCAGAGAACAAAAACCTTCTGAAATTTAAAAACACCACCATTAAAATTTTTTAAATAAAAGCCTATAAAATTGAGAAGATCCCCTTGCTACTTTCCACATCCAAATACAAAGATATAAGTAACAGACAACATAAGTTAAGAGTATCTCGGGGCGCCTGGGTGGTGCAGTCGGTTAAGCGTCCGACTTCAGCCAGGTCACGATCTCGCGGTCCGTGAGTTCGAGCCCCGCGTCAGGCTCTGGGCTGATGGCTCGGAGCCTGGAGCCTGTTTCCGATGATTCTGTGTCTCCCTCTCTCTCTGCCCCTCGCCCGTTCATGCTCTGTCTCTCTCTGTCCCAAAAATAAATAAAAAACGTTGAAAAAAAAAATTTAAAAAAAAAAAAAAAAAAAAAGAGTATCTGAAGATCAATTCCAGGATATTCAATAATCAAACCAACACGTGTCTCAAAAAGAAAAAACAAAAAATAAAGGGTAGGAAATTATCAAAGTAATAGACATTCTCGAAAACTGAAAAAATATGAGTCTATAGGCCAAAGGGCCTATAGACATAAAATATGTCTATAAAATAAAATAGACAACAGGTGAGAAGAAGGACCCACACAAAAACTTACAAAATTTCAGAATGCTGGAGAAAAAGATGCTTACCTTCAATTAAAAAAAAAAAAAAAAAAAGGAAAGAAAAGAAAACAAAGAAAAATAAAAGGAATCAGATGGCTCTGGATTTTTCATCAGAAACCGTTAAAGCCAGGGGCACCTGGGTGGCTCAGCTGGTCCACTTCGGCTCAGGTCGTGAGTTCAAGCCTCACATCGGGCTCCACACTGACAGTGACAGCCTGCTTGGGATTCTCTTTCCCTCTCTCTCTGCCCCTTTGCTGCTCGCTCTTGCTCTCGCTCCCTCAAAATAAATAATAAACTTAAAAAAAAAAAAAAACCTTTATAAAGCCAGAAACTGTGAAAATGTCATCAAAATTATGGAAAAAAATATTTTCAGCCTACTATTCTAAATTTAGCCTAATCATCTATAAAGCATCTATAAATCATCTAGAAAGTATCTAGCGTAGACACCTTCAGACATGCAAGGCCTCAAATAATTTACTTACCATGGAAGCCACTGAGGGTACCCTTTAGCAAATGAGGCAAACCAAGAAAAAGAAAACAAGTGATCCAGGAAACAGGCTCCAAGGCAGAAGAGAAGGGAACAGAAATCACAGAAAAAAACAATACTACTGTCCAGACTGGAGCAAGAGAATGGAAGGCTCCTAAGCAAGGGAGTCTCTAAGAGGAAACCAAGTGGAACTGAGGGATGATTTGTGCTACCTGGAAAAAATATCAAAAGGCACTGAACATATTTCTTGGAGTGTTTGAGGAATGTAGCCATAGATACACGAAAAACTAATCAAAAACTTGAAGGCAATTATTTGCTCCAGGGAAAACAAAAAAAACAGAGAAAAACCCCCACATAATCTGGCATCACTATTTAACTCAGAAGTGAGCAATAAATTTTTACACAATAATGTAATTTCTGATGGTTGGTTTTACTAAAAATTGTTATGTAGCTATATTGAGGGACAGAGAGAGAACAGGGCAAGTGATCAATTATGATACTAGAAAGTCAAGTCCCTATTCTACATTAATTTCAAAAT
Organism: Panthera uncia; assembly: GCF_023721935.1. Lineage (NCBI taxonomy): Eukaryota > Metazoa > Chordata > Mammalia > Carnivora > Felidae > Panthera > Panthera uncia. Next base: position 125,723,019 of record NC_064810.1, on the reverse strand, counting down.
ATGAAAGTAAAAACCAGGAAAATAAATGAACAGAACTATAACTGATATGAGATGGTGGCTTCCACTGTAAAATAGGACGTGGAGGATAAAGAGGCTAAGGGTAGAACACTGTTGTTTTATGTTAAGCCTTTTAGCACTATTTGATTTTTTTAACTGTGTGCATATATTAATTGGATTAAAACAACAACCTATTCTCATATCAAAGGCAATTAGTTCAATTTATAAAGCTGTCATTATCAACTTCACTTACAAGTTTTTTATTTGGAATTCCAAACTCATTGTCTTAGATATATTACAAAATGATGGTTAGTTTCCCAAGTCAGCGTTCAGAGGCATTTAACCCATCATGATACAAAAATATGGTACAAACTATTATTTCAAGTAGTCTTAAACACCGTAAGAGTTTCTGTGAGAAACTGCAGTCTGAGAACTCAATATGCCTCGTACAGATCTGAACCCTACCCACTTGTTCTTCTGCCCTCAGGGGCAGCCAAGGAATACTTTAAAGGTAGAATGGATGAGGGAGATGGACATGGATCTGGCAAGAAGGAGAGTCAGACTCGCAGTTAACAGGTCCACTCTATTTGCATTAAAGAAAATACTACTGGAGGTCCCTCTTGCCCCAGAGGTTGGTCAGTGAGGCGATCTTCCCTCCCCTCTTCCCCACAGCCCATTCCTGGGCAGAACCTGGATGCTCACCAGTCGGGTGACAAATACATACACATCATTTCAAGTATTAATTAGCAATGATTTCTTTTCCACCATGCCATAATAAAACCTCTATACAAACAATATCTTCATTACACTTAATAAAACTTTGTGGCCTATGTCAACATTATGTTTAATTTTTTTTAATGATTATAAATTGTGTGACCTTGAGAAAGTTACTTAAAGCCTCACTTTTCTCAACTCTAAAATGGAAATAATGGTGTCTACTTAACTGGGTCATAAAAAAATTAGAGGAAATGATGTGTACAAAACATAAAGGGGCAGGTAAATGGCAGGCACTCAATCAATGTTAGCCTCTGGTTGTTCCCTGTCCTTCATCCCCAACCTGGCTGGTTTCTAACACGTATTCTTACATATAAACAAAGCCACAAATCATATGCAGTACATGCTTTTACCAAAAACAAAAACAAAAACCTTTAAAACCCATGCATAATGCATTAATTTTTAAAAATAATTATGTGATACGAGTCGATTTATAAGTATTTTTCCTAAATCTTAGTTTTATGTTCCAAGTACTAACCTAATTTGCAGTTTTAATTCATCTCAACTAAATTTAGCTTATTCAACTAGACTAAAAAGAGGATTAAGAAGGGCAGGACATTACAGAAACTCAGCATTCTTCTTTGATTAAAGACTACAAACCCATGTATGTAACAACGTGTAAACAGACTGCTGCAAGCAATACCATTTCAACTTTGAGTTGACCTCAAGAAAGTCTTATAAACTTAAAAAAAAAAAAGAATAAAACTGACAGATAATGGATGATAAAAAAAAAAAATTCCCCCCCCCCCCCATCACACAGACACACCACAAACTCGAGATTAAATGAAGAGGGGGGATATGTTATTCTGTGCCACAACACACAAAAGAAAGTCTAACACACAAAGAAATGTCTAGGTATCTGCAACAACCAAAGACTTCCCATTCGGGGCCATTTCTCTCAGACCTTCCTCTAAGGCTCATTTCCAGAATCCACAGTCTCAGCACAAGAACACCATTATTTTTCAAATCAATTCCCCAAACGACAAAGCTAATTACGTACAACAGAACAACCAACTGACCCAAAGCTAAGTTCTCCTTTCCCTACAAGGTATTCAAAGGAGAGAGGCCCTGAACAAACAGTCCACAGTCCAACACATCCAAGACAAGAACCAAAAAGATACTGGAGAAGTTAGCAGGTCTGCTACCGGAAGATTCGTTCACCGTTTAAAATTATGCTTTTCGGTCACAAGATTTGGAGACTGCCACTAACGTGTAGTGCCCTTTCTCCCTTCCCCCCCTCCCGCCTCATTAAAAAAAAAAAAAAGTATGGGAACAAGAAAGTAAGAGCACAGTATTGTGGTCATCAAAACCACAGGCAAGAATTTGCAGGTTTGGTCTAAATAAACGTGGACTCGAGGTATCCAAAATCCAGGGCCCTAGAATGACACGCATCAGGAATGGTCAAAGAAACTTGGTGCGGCAGGGAAGAAAAGTTAGGGCGCTTGACTGCGGAATAGGGCCAAAGGCTGAAGGGGCTGTGAGGAGGACGGAACGGGGTGGATCCCAGGTCTTTCGCGGCGGGGCAGCGAGGGCGAAGGGGGTAGGCCGGAAGGCTGACCTGGGGCGGGGGCCGGGCAGGGACCACACCTCCCGGCCAGCGAGGCAGGCAAAGGCCAAGGCCCGGGGACGACCCTGAGTACTGGGACGTGACCTGCTCGCGGTTCCCGGCCCGCGGACTGGGCCGCAGGCAGCCGGAAGCAGCCGGGGTCGGGCCCGACCTGCCCACTCCGGAGCAGGCGCCCCTACTCACCAATGAGCCGGCGCACCTCGTCCTCGCTCAGGTAGAGGCTCACGCTGGGCCCGGCGGCCGCCGGCGACAGCGCAGGAGGCCGCGGGGCCGGGGCGGCGGCGGCGCCGGGCGCGGGTAGCAGCGGCAGGACCGCGAACAGGAGCAGCAGCGGCGGCGGCGGGGCCCTCAGGCCGCGGGTCCCGGGGAGGCGGCCCCGGCCCCGCGGCCCCGATCGCGCCGTCCCGCGCATGGCCGCCGCCGCCGCCGCGGAGGAGCTTTGGCTTCCCGCCGCGCCGCCACCACCCACCCCCGGCTCCGAGCCCCTCACAGCCCCGAGCCGGGGGCGGTCGCCCAGCTCATCGCGCCGCCGGCCCGTGGCAGCCGGACGCCGCTTCAGACCGCCAGAGCGCGCCGCCGCCGCCGCCTCCTCGGCAGCATCATCCACTGTGGAGGGCTGGCCGCGGAGGCGCGCCCGTGCGCGCCGCCGCCGCCCCCCGAGAGCGCGTACGCACGCACAGTCCGCTCTGTGCTGGCCGCGGCCGGGCTGGGAGCGCTTTGATTTTCAAGTGCCGCCGCGGGCTCGGGGCATTCTGGGCACCCTCTGAAAGGGAGCCTATCCCCACCTTACGTTGTCACCAGCCTGAGGTTTCCTTGCCTGTTGCCTGTAACACCCCCGCTTCCCCCTTCCGCCCCGACACAGAGTCCAGACAGGCAGGCAGGCAGGCCCCGGCCTCGTCTGCGGCTGAGTGGGGTCCCAGCTCCAGGGAAATGCTTGATGCGGTCGCTCAGGTTTGCATAAGAGAAACCTGCTTTTTCTTAGAAAATGGAGAAAAATGGAAAGCACCTTTTATCCTACCATCGGAGGTAACATCAACATTTCTGTGTCAGTTTCCATGTATAAATATTATATGCTTTTATTCTCCAAAAAGATCCTGCTCAGCAAACTTTAGTAACCTTATTCTTAGACCTTACGAAGTTTTATTTTTCATGATCGTTGTGCGCCCCCGTTATCAACCCTATCTGGGGTTGTTAACCTGTGGTGCGCAGTAGTGTGTGTCTGTTTTTCTCTGAGTGTGCTTGAGCACACACAGAGAAGTGCTCTGTACGTTTCATCGTTTGTTCTAGCGAGACCCTGTCGCCCAAAGAGGTTAAGAATCGGGAATACGCCTCTGCTTTTCGAAAGGCAGCCTAAGCAACCTGTGCTCGGACCTCCAGGTCTCGGGGTGCATTTATGTGAGCACCTACCATCGTGCTCAAACATGCTCCAAGCGCCCCCTCTCTCGGCTGAGAGTTCCAAACGTCCTAGCCCGGCCGGGTCACATCGCCCCTGCGGGCAGGTCCAAGCCCCGACCCGCGCCAGCTGCTCGAGGGGCAGGCGGGGTTTCTGAGCGCAGTTGCTGCTCCTGAAGAGAGGCCCTGGGAGGCGGCTATTTTTATCCTCTTGAGGGAAGCGGGGGGGGGGGGGGGGGGGGGGGGGGGGGGGGGGGGGGG